>NW_026043604.1:0-33651 GCF_023856365.1 Brienomyrus brachyistius
GCTCCATAAGCCAAAACCAGAAGCAGCAGGCGGGTCATCTTCCTCTCAGCTTTGAAGGGAGAAGCAGGACTGAGGACACTGATCTGTGGTCCCCTTATCCAGCACGTCCAGGGGCGTGTCCTTCACTCGAAACAAACAGACCTTTGAACAACATTGGAAAACTCTTCAGGATGAATTGAGGCAGGTGGTCAAGTGGGTTTATTGTTATTTCAGCAATATACACAGTACACAGTGAAAGGAAACATTGTTCCTCCTGGACCACGGTGCAACACAAAGAAGAAAAACAGAAACAACACAAGATGACACAAGTGCGGGCAAGATAGAACTATACAGAGTGAAAGGAGCACAAACAGAGGGAGAAAGTGCAAGATAAACACAAGAGCAACAATACAATACTACAGGACAAGACAGCGCAGTCAAGAACACAGAGTGCAGCCAGAGCTAACCTGAATAGGGGCATCAAGGTTGCCAGGCAGGCAGAGAAACAGAAAATAGAGGTCTACTTCACATACAACAACCCACAGTGGGTGTGGCAGGGAATACAACACATTACAAACTTCAAAGGCAACAACACCGTCACTGTTAACAGCAACGCCCTTTTAGCAAAGGAGCTAAACAGCTTCTTTGCTCGTCTGGAGGAACACAGAGCAGACATAGCCACACTGCCCCCTCCCCCAATCTCCAGCACTCACAGACTCCCTCTGCAGGAACACCACGCGAGAAGGCACATTGCATCTCTAGGTGTGTGGAGTTTAAGACAAGGCAAGTGATGCTACGATAATATAATTCCTTGGTAAGACCCCACCTAGAATATTGTGTGCGGGTTTGGTTACCATACCTTAAGAAGGACATTGCTGCCTTGGAAAAGGTGCAACGTAGGGCAACGAGAATGATTCCTGGTCTTAGAGGAATGTCTAATGAGGAGAGGTTAGCTGAGCTGAATCTGTTTAGCCTCGAGCAAAGGAGACTAAGGGGGGACATAATCCAGGTGTTTAAGATTCTAACAGGTCTGGATGCTGTTCAGCCAAATGGCTATTTCAATGTTAGTTTAAATACCAGAACTCGTGGCCATAAGTGGAAATTAGCTGGAGAACATTTTAAAACGAATTTGATGAAGCATTTCTGTACACAGCGTGTAGTTAGAGTATGGAATAGTCTTCCTGTTATTGTAACACAAGCTAAAACCCTGGGTTCTTTTAAATCAGAGCTAGATAAGATTTTTGAGCTATTAGCTAAGTTCTCCTCAAAGGAGCTTGATGGGCCGAATGGCCTCCTCTCATTTGTAAATCTCTTTGGTTCTTATGAGTCAGCTTACAGAGATGAGGTCCAGAAACTGATAGGTTGGAGTTCAGCAAACAATTTGGCACTAAACAGCACAAAGACAAAGGAATCACTGACTTCAGGAAGGATGGAGGCGACACTGGCCTGCCTAGATGGATGGATGGATGTTTTTATTGACATTGTAAGTACAATGAGATTTAGTTTGGAACGCGCCAGCAGCTACACAGTATATTTACAATTATATAGATTGTGAGGCATAAAATAAGGTGTGAGTAATATAACATAACGACATAATATAAGTAATCATTAATTAATCATTACAGATGGTATGAGGTGTGAACCGCTAGGCTGCTATGGCATGTTTGGTATCAAACCGATGGAAAATCACTCCAGTTTCCAAATCTGGTCAGTGGTTACCACGAAAGTGAATATATCAAAAGTTACACCAGCCTAACGAAAATCATCAATACAAGGGAAATCACTCTGGTCATAAATCTCAAAAGGACTGATACAGACCCCCTTCCGAAAGCCCGCCAAATGGATGGTCAGCCATTGGTCCAGGAGTCGAATTCCTGGTCACTCCTATTCACGAACTTTACACTATAAAACCTGGCACCTCAGAACAAAGCCAGGAGAGGAGAAACAGAAGGGAGGAGAAAACAAAAGACCATCAGCACGAAGAGAGGCAGAGAACATCAGCCCAAGAGAAGAGAAGCCCACAAGAAGCCCTCCTGAAGCCTATCAGTGAAGACCCAGCTGGACAGAGAACTGCAACCAAGCCCAAGCTTCACCAGGAGAGGGAATCAGAGGGGCTCCACTCCAACAACCGCTGCAAACACCGCGCCTCCCTGAGTGCCATCACCCATCAGCTCATCAGCCTCCGCAACCAACTGCCAAGACCCCCCCCCCCCCCACTCTGCAACCAAGTAAACAAACTTCCTTTCATTTATAACAACCTAAACTCCTATTCACCTGCTATATTACTTTAGGACAGTATTTCCACAAATTGCTTGCTTTGCAGAACAGTATTTTCCCTTTTAAGGTTACTCATTTTAAATCTGGTCATTGCATTTTCATGATTACATTGTTTGTGTCCACTCCGTTATTTCGTGTTTATTGTTTGTTAGGTGTAATGTCTGTCTTATGTTAGTTATAGGAATAAATGCATGTCTTTTACACAACTTCAGCCTCCGTTCATTGAGTGCTCACAAGAATCCCTGCCTGTGCGATCTACGCTCTGAAACCTCAAATTCGCCTGAAATATCGCGAGACTCTCTCTCATTGGCCGTGAGGGGAGCTTCGCTACCGATCGTTTACATTACCTGGTGACGCAGCTCGTTGGACAAGCCTTCTATTCTAACCCAGGTTATTACGTGATACTGGTTATTAATGAGTTCCATTTAAGTCACACATTAACAGACTCACGGTGTTTCGCAATTGAGTTTGAGCCGACCATTCAGCATAAAAATTGGTTAATAATCACAAGGCACAAGGTTTAAACTTATTCTGAGCACACAATTTAAACTTTTTATGACCGAACGTGCAGTGAAGAAGCGCTACTGTCAACTGGTTGCAAAAGTCGCACTCATGGCAATCTGAAGGCATTTAAGCGGGATCATATGGGCTTATTATAGTTATTTTTATTTCTATTATTAGTAGTTATATTATTTTGTTTTATTTTCGGTGATTTCATTGTAGTTCTTTCGTATTAAACTGCAGTAAACTTTAACCCTATGTCTGACGAGATTCTCAGATGTAGCGCTTTGTTTCCAGGTTCAATTCGGACGAGTGTCTCCGTTTCTATATATCCTGGGAGAGATCTCTCTATTAGCGAACGGGAATACTTGTTATGAGGTTCTAACCTAAATTATGTTGCGCTTGGACATAAGACCGATAGCTTAGTTACCTATCAGGATCATACTCGTATGTGTGTGCCTGCTTTAGACAAAGCAAGTTTAACACAACTTTGCGCTGTGAGCCAAGTGTGTGTCATTTAGAAATTGGGAGTCTCCTGTGCTTGAGACCCGCCGTGGTTAAGCACCATTTGCGACGAGATATAGTGCACTCACAATTTAAATCTGTCGCCGTAACGCGTGCGCCGTCTCGCTTCAGTAATTGTTTTAAGGGGTTTTATACTGTGCAAGGCACAGAAGAAGGCCACAAGCAGCATGCGCATGCATTAAATGTGTGTGTCACTCATCTAGCGTCGGCAACCGCCTAGCTATATCTTTGGTTACCTCTAGTGGTCAGGCATAGAACTACCACTCCATTTCGAAATTGCGCCTCTAGTGGCCAGGCATAGAACTACCACTCAATTTCGATATTGCGCCTCTAGTGGCCAGGCATAGAACTACCACTCCATTTTGATATTGCGCCCCCGGTGGTCAGGCATAGAACTACCACTCCATTTCGATATTGCGCCCCCGGTGGTCAGGCATAGAACTACCACTCCAGTTCGAAATTGCGCCTCTAGTGGTCAGGCATAGAACTACCACTCCATTTCGAAATCGCGCTTCTAGTGGTCAGGCATAGAACTACCACTCCATTTCGATATTGCGCCCCCGGTGGTCAGGCATAGAACTACCACTCCATTTCGAAATTGGGCTTCTAGTGGTCAGGCATAGAACTACCACTCAATTTTGAAATTGCGCTTCTAGTGGCAAGCCATAGAAGTACTACTCCATTTCGAAATCGCGCCTCTAGTGGTCAGGCATAGAACTACCACTCCATTTCGATATTGCGCCCCCGGTGGTCAGGCATAGAACTACCACTTCATTTCGAAATTGCGCTTCTAGTGGTCAGGCATAGAACTACCACTCAATTTTGAAATTGCGCTTCTAGTGACAAGCCATAGAACTACTACTCCATTTCGAAATCGCGCCTCTAGTGGTCAGGCATAGAACTACTATTCCATTTCGAAATCGTGCCTCTAGTGGTCAGGCATAGAACTACCACTCCATTTCGAAATTGCGCCTCTAGTGGCCCGGCATAGAACTACCACTCAATTTCGATATTGCGCCTCTAGTGGCCAGGCATAGAACTACCACTCCATTTTGATATTGCGCCCCCGGTGGTCAGGCATAGAACTACCACTCCATTTCGATATTGCGCCCCCGGTGGTCAGGCATAGAACTACCACTCCAGTTCGAAATTGCGCCTCTAGTGGTCAGGCATAGAACTACCACTCCATTTCGAAATCGCGCCTCTAGTGGTCAGGCATAGAACTACCACTCCATTTCGATATTGCGCCCCCGGTGGTCAGGCATAGAACTACCACTCCATTTCGAAATTGGGCTTCTAGTGGTCAGGCATAGAACTACCACTCAATTTTGAAATTGCGCTTCTAGTGGCAAGCCATAGAAGTACTACTCCATTTCGAAATCGCGCCTCTAGTGGTCAGGCATAGAACTACCACTCCATTTCGATATTGCGCCCCCGGTGGTCAGGCATAGAACTACCACTCCATTTCGAAATTGCGCTTCTAGTGGTCAGGCATAGAACTACCACTCAATTTTGAAATTGCGCTTCTAGTGACAAGCCATAGAACTACTACTCCATTTCGAAATCGCGCCTCTAGTGGTCAGGCATAGAACTACTACTCCATTTCGAAATCGTGCCTCTAGTGGTCAGGCATAGAACTACCACTCCATTTCGAAATTGCACCCCCGGTGGTCAGGCATAGAACTACCACTCCATTTCGATATTGCGCCCCCGGTGGTCAGGCATAGAAGTACCACTCCATTTCGATATTGCGCCCCCGGTGGTCAGGCATAGAACTACCACTCCAGTTCGAAATTGCGCCTCCAGTGGTCAGGCATAGAACTACCACTCCATTTCAAAATCGCGCCTCCAGTGGTCAGGCATAGAACTACAACTCCATTTCGATATTGCGCCCCCGGTGGTCAGGCATAGAACTACCACTCCATTTCGAAATTGCGCTTCTAGTGGTCAGGCATAGAACTACCACTCAATTTTGAAATTGCGCTTCTAGTGGCAAGCCATAGCAGTGCCACTCCATTGAAATTGCACCTCTAGTGGTCCGCCATAGTAGGTTAACAACATCTGAGTTGGGTCTCTGGTGGTCAACTGCGGTGATACAACACGCATAATTGGACACACAGGTTCTTGCCTGAAAGCAGGAATCAACTTCACAGACTAAATCAGTTTGATCACAATACATTAACATCCAATTAGGTTATTGTTGCATAACTAATTGATGTTTACAATTGAATAAGAAACACAATTCATTTGGTTTGATTCCCGTTTAACCTTTTTGATTTATTTTAGGTTTTATTTCACCTTATGCTTTCATTCATTCCATCTCCCCCAACAAGGGGACTTGCATAGAAGTTCAACCACTATTAACAACAGTAAACCAGTTACGTACACAATCCCATCAGGAAGTCGTTTGGATGTGATCAGTTGAGCCCTTCGGGTGCTGGGTGCTTACCATTCGCTCTCTGTTGGTTGAGCTTGTCTGTGGCTCTGCTGTCACTGCTTGTGATCGTACAGTTTGTCAGAACCGAAGGGGAGTTCTCAGCAATTGGATGCCCAAAAGCGTGTCAGCCCGGCTACACCCACTGACTCATTACGGGCAAGGCTGACAGGTACCTCAGGCGGTCATTACAACTTTTGAGCAGGACTTCGTTTAGGGTGAGTTCTGAGAACGGCCCTAGCTTGGACTCTCACTAGGGTGGGTGATACCTGAAGGCAATTTTGCCAGCCGATAAGCTCCACCTGGGTTGTCTCAGTTGTGCATACAGAATACGCCCTTCCAAGTTAACATTGCTGGGGATCGGGGGAGTGGAAGCCGGACTCAGGCTTGCTTGGCTGGGAGAATGATTCCTGGTCTTAGAGGAATGTTTAATGAGGAGAGGTTAGCTGAGCTGAATCTGTTTAGCCTCGAGCAAAGGAGACTAAGGGGGGACATAATCCAGGTGTTAAATCTGGTCATTGCATTACATTTTTTTTGTATCCACTCCTTTATTTCGTGTTTATTGTTTGTTAGGTGTAATGTCTGTCTTATGTTAGTTATATCCATCCATCCATTTTCCAAACTGCTTATCCTACTGGGTCGCGGGTGGTCCGGAACCTATCCCGGAATGTGGAATGGGCACGAGGCAGGGAACAATCCAGGATGGGGGGCAGCCCATCACAGGGCACACTCACACACAAATCGTGATTATATTATTGCACTATACTGTATAAATAAAAAGTAAACTTAATACCAGTTGTGGTAATAAAGTGCACAGAGAGTAAGAGAGAGTAGGGTTTCACATAAACGTATGTTCATTAGCATTTAGTATTCTGATGGCTTTGGGGTTAGAAGCTCTTATTAAATCTGGTTGTTCTGCAATGCATACTGCGGTAACGTTTACCAGAGGGCAGAAGTTCAAACATCTCATGTGCTAGGTGCGTGGGATCTTTTTTAAATATAATTATGCATATGTAGAACTAGGGATATGATCCTGTTAAGTATGATAGTTCTGTCTCATTATTGCAGGATCGACATCCATAGTAACTGTGGTGATCTATCCATTTGTGTGCATGTCTGTGTGTGTGTGTGCGAGCGGGTATACCTATCCTACCCCATAGCGTGATAAATACCTGTTTTTTTTTTCCCTTATGGGGACCACGAAACTGAAAACCAGGAAAACTCTATTTTATAAAAATCTGTGACTGCTGTGGAAAAACTAAAAATGCAAAACCTCTTTTATTTTGCTTGGTTACTTATGGTTATGGTTAGGGCAGGGTGGGGGTTAAGATTGTCATAGTTAGCGTTAGCATTTATCCAATAGAAGTCAATGAGCGGGCCCCATAAGGATAGGTATACCCTATGTGTGTGCATGTGTGTGTTTGTCCCATATTGCCTGGGCTTCAGGATACCTCATAACCCGGAACTTCATCAGAAGTAGTTAGAAAATGGATGAATGGATGGATGGATGGATGGATGGATGGATGGATGGATGGACAGATCAATAAAAGTACAGAACATCCATTTTACAAAGAACCATCAACACTAAATGTATGCACTGGTCATGCTCCTGGAAATTAAACTTCTTTTCTGAAAAGCAGCATGTTCATAAATTAGCTGCTGTTATACCTTGGGGGAACAAATGCAGATGAAATTGTAAAACAAACTGCAGTGGCAAAACAGTTCTGGCTGCCTGTGCTGCCCTGCCTGCCCGCCCTCCTGCCCATTACGTCCTGCCTGTGCCACCCTCCTGCCTGCCCTCCTGCCTGTTTACGTCTTTCCTGTGTGCCCTGCTGCCAGTTATTCTGTATTTACATCCGGACTTAACTAATTGAACCATATAAACCATATAAATCAGGACTTTGTTAACGTGACTTCTGACCTGTGGAGGATGGGCTCCCCCTTTCACTCTGGTTCCTCCAAAGGTTTCTTACTATGACTGAGTTTATCCTTGCCAATGTCGCTTTCTAATTTTTCAGGCTAGATCTTGCTCACTGGGACAATTGGGCAGGGACAAAGTAAAGTGCTTTGAGACAATGTAAGGCTATGAAAATGTACTATACAAAATAAAGTGAATTGACTTGAGTAATGTGGCACAAAGCAACCCTTCTTTGCCACAGGAAATGTCTGGTGCAATTTCTTTTTTAATTGTACATGTCAATTGCATAATACCCTAAACTAATTCATTATTATTTCTATTATTATCATCATCATCAGTATTTCATTAGTATTCCATGGTATTTAGATTTTTCAGGAATCAGTGTGTGTACTGTATACTTTTTAATTTATTTGCACTATGTGTAGTGTCTCTGCAGCTGTATATACTTGCTGCATTATGCACAAGAACTTCCCTCAGGCATCAGTATAGTTAATCAAATGTAATATTTCTTGCTTGTTTATTAAGTTGTTTTAGGTATTTTGTGTGTTCCACTTAATTTAGTGTAATTAGTCCTAGTTGACTCAGGTTTAGTTAGATTTTTCCTTCTGTTGTTCCTCTGCATCATGCTACTGTCATAAAATTTCAATGTCTTACCTAACTTAAGAGTTTTGTGCATTGTGTTTTGGAGAGAAAGAAATCATTACTTTTTTTCTTTAGATTCATCCACTGATTCTATCACCTATGACACATTCCCCCTGAATATTTGTTTGTTTATTTATGTATTTGCTTGGGGGATGGAATTAACAAACAGAAATAACTGAATGAATCAGGGTAGTGAAAAACATTTATAAACTTATCATTTTGGTATTGGTACGATCCTGTTCTGGTTAGTTAGCCGAGGGAGTAAATCATCCGGAGTTTCATCTCTCAATCTCCTCCTACACCCACTCAGCATCACAGTATGGACTCCCCAATGCAACTGATCTGCACGTATTTGTACTCTGGGAGGAAATTGAAGCCCCCATAGGAAAAACTCAAAGCCTACAGACATATGCACAAAACCAGGGGACATGCTCAGTTCTGCAGGCCTGGAAGTGTGAGAGAAGGCTATTTATTGAGTTTCCCCTCTGCCCCTGGTAAAGATGAAACATGCACAAGTCATTAAACACACATATACTTACATGAAAGTCTGACTGATACTGGAGCTTCCAGTGCCCGTAAACCAGGTACTGGGGTACTCCATTTCCTTCTTGATAATTAGCGCCATTGAAAAAAAAACGGTGCCTTTCCTAATATTAACTGACTCTCAGACAAATGTACTGCTTGAAGACCCTGCCACTATTCGCATTTTCCAGCAGGAGTCACAAATCTTCATTGCATTCAGTTTATTCTCAGATGAGCTCATGCATGTTTCTATGTGCATCTTTACACTTAAACAAATACAGCTAACCTCTGTTGTTATATTCCATATATATTTGTCGTGACTGGCCTTTTTTCTCAAATGATGGATTTCTGAAACTAAAACTGACAGTATTCTAAAATATTTATATTGCCACATCATCGACACATGTTCTAATATGACATAGCATTCCCCTGGACCATAGTGCGACTTAGAGACAAGATATAACATGCCCTTCACGGTAAAACACTAGATAGGTGCAACACTTAATGTCAACGTTGTCAATGTCAATGTTGACTTAATGTCAACGTTAAATTCATGGATTCGCAAATTAAGTAACACGGTTACAGTACAAAAACGAGCAGAGCTGTGTATGGCATGACTATCTCGCGGCGGCGACAAAATATGCTTATCCTTCTAATTATTCAGAAGAAAATATATTTGCAAGCACAGCCGTTCACGGCTTCCGTACAAAAAGCTGTCACTACGCTACAGGAAGAATACACGACCAATATAGGATTTACACAAGTCTGCTTCTTTTGTTTTATTTAGTAACAACTTTCACAAAAATTGACAGCAATACTGCTAAAAGTGCAGATCTGTTGCCAAATTAAATAAACAAAGAAATTAATCATAAAAATATTCAAAGTATATACAGCCAGGGGCGCCGCTAGCAATTTTGGGCCCTATGACAAAATATGAGGTTGGGCCCCCCTATCACACCCATTCAGATCTCTGGGGGCCCCTAAAGGGCGTGGGCCCTTAGAATTGTCCCAACTTTCCCCCCCTTAGCGGCGCCCCTGTATACAGCTAACCATTTCCAATCGAAAAGTACATACAAGTCTCCAATATAAGTTATACAATGGAGCGCAGATAAAACTTTTAAATAGTAATTAACCAAACTATATAAAGAATACAAGTTTGAATACAGGTAATTTGTATAAATTTTACTGTGTTCAGACTGAAAAATCAGCACCAGCCTTACACACATTGCAGTTCTGCTTTTTTCTTCTTTTAGCATAATTACCCGTTTCACGTTCACGAGGCAGAAGATCCCTGCAAATGTGAAAATTCACAAGTAACAGGCACCATTAACCTCAAGCCATAACAGTCTGCTAGCCTGAACAATAGCAAACTCTATGTATTACCAATTATTACGCAGGTTGTCACTTTATCAAATCATGACTGTTACTAAGAAGTGGGAGTGAAACGCGTGTCACGAGATCTCGCGATATTACAACATGACGAGATTTCTCGTTGGAGCGAAAAGCCGTTTCACGAATGCGCTGCAAATGAGCTGCTGTAAATATGTCGGCATCTGACTAAATTACTATAGTAGATACCCCAGACACTTTTGAATCTTTTGTGTGTCAGCATTTCGGGTGCCCGGCGGAAAATATAAATGGCGAAAGGGAGACAGACAAAACACGAACCATCTGTAAGGACTGTAGAAAGCTAATGCCGCACACAGCGGCTAATGCTACTACTAACTACTATGCAAAGCCATTTGCAGCACCATCATAGCTCTTTATTTAAATTCACTGCACCGGTGAAGAAAACATTTTTAAAAAAATGTTATGTTTATTATTGGGTGCTTTCCACTTCATGCACCCACATACAGCGCTAGCTTAAAGCAATGCATTCTGGTCCTGACGCAATGCATCATGGTTATATTTTTTATCGCCCGTTGCATTACGTCACCATGTCACATGGTACCAAAACTCCGCGAGAGCAAGACACATCAGGCAGCACCTCTTAGCAGGCTGCACAGGCTGGATCCGCCTCCATTACGACACAACTTTGCCCTTATTGGCTTAAGATTTTAGTTACATACATGACGTTTGTATATCTGCTATTTCTCCCGAGAAGCAGGTAAAGCGGTAACTGCTTTTCAATTAATTTACTTGGTAAAATTAAATTTAAATAAATGATATGAATATTGTAATAGTACTCGTGAGCTTTGTTTGTTGTTAGTTACTGTAATGTTGCGCTGCTTTATTTGTTTAATCGTCTTGTCTGTGAAGACATTCAAGTTAATCAAATAAGAACTGCACTGTACACTGTACATGACCATAAAAACTTTGAATCCTTGAAATAAATGTTTTTGATCTTTTCCTTGGCAGTTATCTTTTTACACAGGGCCTCTATGTACACAATAGTTATTTTTTTCACGACTAACAGTATGGATCAGGAGTTGGTTATTGTAAAAGAAGTAATGTGCATGCAGGTGATATTTGTATAGATTTATATTTACCCCTAGGTGATAAGTTTGACAGTCATTTCTTTTACCGTTTGGCCTCTCGGTTGAACATAATAGTGGCGCGAGCAGCTCCACTTGGTTTTTTAAAAATACTCAGCCATGAACTTTTGGTGAACTCAGGTGAATCCCTTCCTTCAGTAGTAAACCTTGGTAGTTTCAGCCGTTTACACATTGTCTCACTAAAAGGTTGATAATATATTTGTCCTTTTACATAGTGATAAAATATACGCGATAAAAATGTGAATATTCATAGATTCAGGACTAACAAAGTAGCTAACAGAAACTCAGACTAACAAAAGGTGCAAATACATACTCAGTTGGTTCCATTGTGTTGATTACATTATAATGTTTACATTGTAATGATTATATCATGGATATTTGGCATACTTTTTATAAAATCGTAATTCTTATATTCTGCGTTATATAGTGCTAAATAATATTCCATAGATGGATGGACTTTATTAATCCCCGTGGGGAAATTGTGTTTTTTATGTCTCCCTCAACTTACTCTTTGTGGAGTAAGTTGTCCGCGAAGTGCAGCTACCTGTTGGGGCGCCCAGGGAGCTGGGGGTTAAGGGCCTTGCTCAAGGACCCACAGACGTGCTGAGGCTGGGTTAGTTTCAACTGGTGACCTCATTACAGGCACAAGGACTGACCCCTGCCCCCCAACTGTGTATGAGTAGCATTTATGCTGTTTCTTGAGTGTGAGCTAGTACATAAACCAGCTAGTGCTCACCATTGCAAAAATACTCTAGCTTTCTGTCATACACATTTTTTTATTTTCTTACATTGTCCGTTTTTGTTCATAGTCTGTAATATTCTGAATAACGACAATGTAGAGGAAAAACAGATTAAATTCTCCTTGTTTGTAATTTCCCCATGTAATCCACTGCCTTGTGGTAAGAGGTGCAAAAGTCAGACGCGTTGAATGATGAGGATACGATATTGAGTTTAGTTCTTGAGAGGATTTATTCATATGATATTTTAACACACAGTACTTTGAACTGGTTTGTTTGGCGCAAAAGGGCCGATATGCAGACACCATCACACATGGCAAATACGGTCAATGACTGTTTCACTTTGCACCTTCAGCCCTGAGCCGCGTAATCTCAGCACCTTTAATAACAACCATTGCTGCCTCCTACAGGTGGGAATACACTTAGACAATAGTAAATATCACTAAGGCAGGCAAGTACCTCTCGTTTCAAGTGTTGCAATACTATATAACATTATATTATAAACAATAAATACGAATAAATAAAAACATTAAACAAATAAACATAATCAATAATATTCATGAATAATTATGCTTAATATACAAATAAAAGAATAGCTCCTGCAGATGATTTCAGATAACTACTGGAACAATGAGTTCTGGAGGGGAGCAAGCTCTGTTACATGCTATAGAAATGTTGATCTGATTCCTTTCATTATCAGATTGTTACCACTGTTAAAAACCACAGATATTGTATTCTGATTGTATGCATTTCCTTATTAGGGCATGTCAGTTACTTCTGTTAAAAAATCCGTTTATTCTGACGTCGTAAATTTCCTGATCAGAGTTTACCCTCTTTAAAGTGATGGAGGTCCACTTGTGCGAAAGATACATCGATATGCATATGAGATTTCGTTTGTGCCAAAAATATGTAAATAGCACACAGTCCATGTCGACTGAGCATGTGACAAAGAATTTTTCTGTGACAATTCTATTTTGTCAATGAGTTTGTCTGTGGAGCCCCTGAAGGGACCTAATGGTGTCCGCTAATTAGATACCCAGAAATAAACTGTGTGGCTCCTGCCCAAGCATTGCTGCCCAAACAGCAGCTTCCTCCTTATGCCACCGAGGGAGGAGTAGCCAGTGGTTCCCCTGCCCCTTCCCCTCTCCCCCCTGCAGACGAGGATCATAACCATTCAGCACCCGACTCTACCTCCTTCTCGGTGAAGAAGTGCCGTGGCGAAACACTCAGGCAGCAGGACGAGGTAGCAGAAATTCTTGCCCCTATGTTGGTATGTCCAAATCCTCAAGGGGGAGATAAGGTTTGCTCATCTGACACTGTAGATGAAGGAGTTGAACATAAGAACATAAGAACTATACAAACGAGACGAGGCCATTCGGCCCATCAAGCTCGCTTGGGGAGAACTAAACTAATAGCTCAGAGTCGTTAAAATCTTATCTAGCTCTGATTTAAAGGAACCCAAGGATTCAGCTTGCACTACATTATCAGGAAGACTATTCCATACTCTACACGCTGCGTAAAGAAGTGCTTCCTTAAATCCAGCTTGAAATGTTCTCCCGCTAATTTCCACCTATGGCCACGAGTTCGTGTATTTAAACTAATGCTGAAGTAACTATTTGGTTGAACAGCATCCAAACCTGTTAGAATCTTATATACCTGGATCATGTCCCCCCTCAATCTCCTTTGCTTGAGACTGAACAGATTTAGCTCAAGTAACCGTTCCTCGTATGACATTCCTCTAAGACCAGGAATCATTTTTGTGGCCCTACGCTGCACCTTTTCTAAGGCCACAATGTCCTTTTTAAGATATGGTGACCAAACCTGCACACAATATTCTAGGTGAGGTCTCACCAAGGAATTGTATAATCTTAGCATTACCTCCCTTGACTTAAACTCCACACACCTGGAGATATACCCCAACATCCTATTGGCCTTTTTTATTGCTTCCCCACACTGGCGAGAATGGGACATGGAAGCATCAACATACACACCAAGGTCTTTCTCATGATCAGCTACCTTTATTTCAGTGACACCCATGAAATACCTGTACTTTATATTTCTGCTCCCTAGATGGAGTACCTTATATTTATCGACGTTAACCCTAGGATGCACGAGTGGGTCAAAAATGACCCGGTGAGGTTGTTTTCTTGCAGTATCTTTGTAATGAAAAGTTTTTATCTTTTCATATTCCAGGTATTCCTGAAATTACATGTTTTTGATATCATGTCATTAAAATTTTTAAGTTACCTCTTATACTTTTTAAGAAATTGTAATATTTGTATTACTACCCCAAGCTTCCATAAGTGGGTCAAAAATGACCCACATACATTTCCCATACAATTTCATGGGAAGCTGTGCTTCTTATCAATTGTGGCTGTCAGGGATATATTTACTGTGGACCACACACCCTGTGTTAGAAGTGTCACCGATCAGGAAGATTATTTTACACAGCAAGACCTGATACATGTAAGTATTATTTTTTTATCTCAGAAAAAAATATATATATTTCACCATACTTACGCATTCATGAATATTATGTGAAGGATTATTATTATTGTTACTGGGTATTAAATTATCCTACTTTATAGTTAGCTAACATTTGCTAGCTAACTAAGCTAGGTATCATTACTGTACATATGTATTGTGTGAGTGTGTGTGTGGGTGGGGTTTGAGGAGAGAGTGTGTGTGTGAGAGAGAGAGAGAGAGAGAGAGAGAGAGAGAGAGAGAATGTGCATGTGTGCATTTATTTACATAGCTACATATTGATTGTCATTCAAAACATTCTCTTCCTTTTATGTTTCCTCATCTAGTGTCATGACTACTAGGTTTACAGGAGATATGGTCATCCAGATGCTGGATGATGGAGAGGCAGTTATGGGGTTGGACTCAGAATCTGAAATCTCTGACATCTCAGATAATGAGGATCCAGACTATTATCCAGCTGGAGGTATCGGTCGTCCACCTGGAAATCTAACTCTTCTAACTGAAACAGATCAATCAGACACAGAAGATTCCTCTGATGAGTCCTCTAAAGAGGAAAGTGAAGTCCAAATCATGTCCAACAGAATGAGTTGTAAGGGCTCTTACTGGAGCGAGTTACCTCCCACCCAGAGCAGAACACCTAGCCACAATATCCTGAGAAGTCGGTCAGGGCCTGCACCGGGGCTTGCCACCACCATCTCACCAAAGGATGCATGGGAGCTCTTCATCACTGATAATATCATACAAGAGGTGATGAAGTGCACAAACTTTGAGGGACGGAGAGTAGCAACAGCTAGAGGAAAAGAGTGGAAAAATATCAACAAAGTTGAATTAATGGCCTTCATTGGATTGACCCTTCTTGCAGGAAGTGAGAAGAACTGGGATGCACCAATCCGTGAGCTGTTTGGAAGTCCTTTACAAAATCCCATGTACAAGGCCACTATGGCTGTTGGAAGATTTGAAGATATTCGCCGTGTCTTGCGTTTTGATGACAAGAGGACCAGTGCCTTCCGACTGGAAACAGACCATATGGCAGCCTTCCGCTACATATGGGACCTGTTCCTGGTCAACTGCAGACAGCGATTCATCCCCAGTGATTGTGTCACTGTGGACGAACAGCTTGTGCCATTCCGGGGCAGGAGCAAGTTTTTGCAGTACATGCCAAGCAAGCCCACCAAGTATGGCCTAAAGATCTTCTGGGTTTGTGATGCACACATCCCATATGCAATAGATGGGATGGTTTACACAGGGAGACAACCAGGGGAAGAAGTTCAGAAGAATCTGGGGGAAAACATTGTCCAGCAGTTGTGCAGTAGATTCAGAAACACAGGTCGCAACATCACCACAGATAACTTTTTCACCAGTGTGCCTCTTGCGCAGCATCTCCTGGAAATGGATCTCACTATTGTGGGGACTCTACGACAGAACAAGCCAGACATCCCTCCTCTGATGAAGGCTTCTAAGTCCAGGGAGGTTCACAGCACAGAGTTTGGATTCAATGGCAGCATTACCATGGCCAGCTATGTCAGAAAGAAAGGAATGGCTGTTGTCCTCCTGAGCACGATGCACCACGATAAAACGGTGGATGAAAACAGCAGAAAGAAAAAACCAGAAGTCATCACCTTCTATAACAAGACCAAAGGAGGTGTTGACACCATGGACCAGATGGTTGAAATCATTCTTGTGAGGTCCAGAATGTAATACAGACTATATTACAATTCATTATTCATAACCAAAATGTCAAAAATGGCATGAAACACATAGATTTTTATAAGTGGGTCAAAAATGACCCACTTATGGAAGAGTGTAGGGTCATATCACTCATGCATCCTAGGGTTAAATTTCATCTGCCAGGTATCGGCCCAGTCACTAATTAAATCAAGATCCCGCTGTAGCTGCTGAGCCACTAATTCAGTATCTGCTACACCACCCACCTTGGTGTCATCTGCAAATTTCACCAGTTTACTGTATATATTGGTATCCATATCATTTATGTAAATTAGGAACAATAGTGGTCCTAAAATCGAACCCTGCGGTACCCCACTATGAACGCAAGCCCACTGTGAGTTGAAGGACATTGCCAGTGACCTGCTGGACCCCAGGCAGAACAGGCCTCACCATGCGACAGCCCTTCAGAGACTGGTCCTCCTGCGCATGGACTGGGGCATGATGCATCAGTTTAAACAGGAGCCTGGTAAATCCTGCGAGTGCTACACCAAGCGACTGATGGCAGCATTCTCCAACTACAGTGGGATGGACTCCACAACGGACCGAGAGTGTATGTGATGTAAAATACACTAAGATAGGTAAAAACTCTTTTGTGGACTAAGTAAAACAAACATTTTATGTTCTAGTTTTCTTAAAACTACTGAAACAAATAATTGGCTACACTGCAGTTCCGCTGTTTTGTTTGGCACCCCTGCATGTCGTGCATTGTGTGGAAAAAACCTGAAGGCTGAGGAATGTTACGTAACACAGCTAGAATGTAAAAACTCTCTCTGGTGTAATTCACTGCATAAAACCAATGGTGTTAAGTGTGATGTCTTCTTCATAACACTCCCTGATGTTTGTGTCCGTGACCATGAGATAGGGTGGGCTGCTTTTCTTCCTTCCTTTGACTAGTATTCCTCCTAAATTGTTCATCTGTATTTGCTGCATTGGTACTTGATGTGCGTGTGCCTTGTGTCACGATCGCCATTTAACGGGAGCGGCGGACGGGCAGGAAACAGGCAAGGCAGGCAGGATACGGGGATTTATTAGGAACACGGGGTGCAGGAAACATCTCACGCAGACGGACTTCAATGACGGACACTGAACTCTAGTAAGACATGAACTCAAATAGACAGGACTGATTGAAAATAATCGGACACAGCTGGGTACGATCAGGGAAGCACACGTGGATAATCAGGGGGCGTGGCACACACGGTGGTCAGACTGTCCGGGACCTCCTCGGGGACTAGGGCAGGAAAGTCTGGAGCTGGGTCAGGGACAGGAGTGGGGCCAGGAACAAGAGCCCCAGGGGGCACAGTCATTTGAGGCGGAGGGAGCGCCTCGGGCGTGGGCTCTGGGGCCGCAGGGGGCAGCGGAGGCGGCTGCTCAGGAGCTACGGGCAAAGCAGGCGGCGGCTGCTCGGGCTCTGGGGCCGCAGGGGGCAGCGGAGGCGGCTGCTCGGGCTGCGCAGGAGCTATGGGCGACGAAGGCAACTGCTCAGACGCTGTAGCAGGAACCCAGGACTTTATGCTCAGCCCACTGCTGTTAACTCCGATGACTCACAACTGAGCAGCAATGCACATTTCGAATTCCATCATCAACATCAGGCAGATGACAAGACTGTTGTGGGTCTCATCAATAAAAACGGTGACTCAGCATACAAAGAGGAAGTGTGATGACTATCGGACTGCTGCAGAGCCAACAACCTGTCTCTGAATGTTGACCAAAGAGATGGTTGTTGACGTTAGAAGAACACAAAACACAGAGTGACCACTCTCTGCTGCACATCGATGGCTCATCTGTGGAGATCGTAGAGAGTACCAGATTCCTTGTTGTCCATCTGGCGGAGAATCTCACCAGGTCCTTCAACATCAGCTCCATAGTAAGGAAAGCACAGCAGCACCTCTACTCTCCACGGAAGCTCAGAAAAGCCCATCTCCCATTCTCACACTCTATTGGGGAACTGTTGAAAGCACCCTGAGCAGCTGCATCACGGTCTGCTTTGAGAACTGTGTCGCCTCAGATCACAAGTCCCTACAACAGATAGTGATGACAGGTGAGAAAATCATTGGGAGTATCGTGTTAGAGAAATATGTACTTTTTTTATCATCATTTTGCTAGACGCTTAGAAACAACACCCTGCCGCAGCTTGATCTTAATTGAGCAATAACACGTCTCAAGAACTGTCGCTTGAATATTTCCACCCCATATATGGTGACAAACAATGTTCAATGTCAGTTGCATATCCTGTTTGTGTACCTCAATAAAAGACACTGCGAGGGGAGTTACTCTTTCGAAGTTGGCTGAGTTCGACTGAGAGGCTGACACCTCGAGGTCAGGACCGGGCTTCCCTTTGTAAGGAAAAGTGGTAAAAATGTCCCAAGGTTCTTGGTTGATCATTTGAATGCAGACAATGTTAGGAATTTATGATCATGGGGGAAGCCAGGGAGAGAATGGGGGTTCCAGTTGGCACCACTATGGTGATAAGGATAAGATAAGGTGATAAGAATTGAATTACAATGATCATAAAAGTCTCCACCCTGTCCTGTCCCGTCCCTGTCTCAGGATCCTCACACTCCAGGGGGTCACTCTTTATATGTAAATTCACTCACAACACCTACACACAACACCTTGGTGGGGAGGGCCTTTTTGGGTATAAAGGGGGGTGAAGAACTGTCTTCAATTTGTATCTGAGCTGCCTTTCAGTACCCGGTGTGTCTCTACACTGTATTACATTGTATTATTTTTGCTGTTCAATAAACCATCATTTTGCTGAAACTGCGGAGACTCTGCAAGTGGATTCCCTACACCTTGCAGCAAGTAAAACGTCATCACAGCTGTCTGCGTTGTTCTGTGTTCAGAGACTGGTTTGTTTCCAGCGCATCTTCAGAAGAAGATAACCCTAACATATCTCTCCCCTCCATCACAGATATTCACACCACACACTGCATCCGCAAAGCCACCACCATTGTGGATGACCCCACCCACCCCTCACATTATCGTTTCACCCTCCTGCCTTCTGGAAATAGGTCCCGGAGCATTCGGGCCTTTACAGCCAGACTCAAACAGCTTTATCCCCCATGCCGTCAGACTACTGAACTCTCAGGGACTAATCTGATACCACACACACATACACTCATTAACACACTTTATTATTTAACTACTATTTTTTATCTTATTGTCGCCATGTTTACAGTTACTTTTATTTATTTTTATTGCTACCTCATTGGACAACCAAACTGCGCCTTCTCAGTACTGGGTTTACTGTGCTGTTTGTGCTCGTTGGTGTCAGTTGTCCTCTCTTTTTGCACTGTCCTGCAATGTTTGCACAGTTTTTGCTCATTATGCACCATACAGTATGTTGCTAGGTTGGTATGTGTTAGTCTTCTGTTAATTTAAGTAGCACCTTGGTCCGAGGGAAACAGTTTCTTTTGTAACTGTACTATACTCAACTGTGTAAAGTTAAAAATAACATTAAAGACCTACTTGACTTTTACTGAACAGGTGCTAAAGTGAAATTACTTGCTTCTGGGAAAGAACTCCAGCTGAAATTCTGTACAACAATTATGGGAGACATATGGGAAGGACGCGGTGTCAGACCTGCCCCAGTGGGACGAATGTGGTTTTCCTAGTAACAGCAGCTTCAGTCCCAATCAGATAAGCCAGATGCGTCTGAAATTAGAGGAACGGGATCAGACTGGTTGCTCAGGGACTAATGTGGTAGAACTAAAACAGAGACAAATTGGACGGTGTTTCAATTGTGGGAAAATGAGACAAAGCAGGCAGAGGAGATGCGGGTGGCAAAGAAGCATGAGATAAGGAATGCAGAGAATGTGGATGAGGGTGAGACTCCTGTGAAAACTGTGTATTGAAAATTAGGGCCATAGTATTGTCATCCATCCTGTCAGGGTATGGAAATACACTGAGGGTAAATGGCCTAATGCAGGAAGTGTCTTAATCCTATAACATCCAGCTGATTCAGGCTGTGGGGGACAGTGTAGTACTGCACTCTTCTGGCTGGGACCTTGAATAAATGAATGAATGTTACATTTATACAGCCCTTTTCTAAGATACACAAAGAGCTTTACAGAAGCACTGGGGAGCCACTTCAACCCAAACGTGAGGCAGCAGGAGAGGGGGCCCAGGCAGAGAGAACAGCCAACAAGACGGGTGCTTCCACAGACAGGACGGGGGCCCCGGCAGACCAACGCTGACGACTCCTGGGACCAAGTCAACAGAGCAGCTGTCGTCATTGTGACTCACCCTCATACATCCATCCATTGTCTAAACCGCTTATGCTACTGGGTCGCGGGGGGTCCAGAGCCTATCCTGGCAGGATCTGTGCACGAGGCAGGGAACAACCCAGGACGGGGGGGCAGCTCATTGCAAGGCACATTCACACACCATTCACACACACATGCACTCCTACGGCCAATTTAGCAAGAGAGAACATGCAAACTCCCCACACATGTGACCCAGGCGGAGACTCGAACCTGAGTCCCAGTGGTGGGAGGTAACAGTGCTAATCACTGCACCACCAAGCAGCCCCACCCTCATACATGATTTCTGATTCTTGATTTTAATCCCCTTTTCTGTTTTTGGCAACATATAAAGTGCTGTGAATGTCACTGTCAGATTGTCATATCATCCTCCAGTTGTCCCTTGTCACCCTGGATGCACATTGAGTGTTTGCTAAATATTTTATCTTGTAGTGTTCCTGATTTTTTCCTGTGTTTTAATTTGCAATTCTCAAATTTCATGACTGGCATCCGTGGGGACGATTAATTAAACCTGTTAACTCTGCACTTCAATTTCAAACTGTTGGTAACATGTGTACATATTTTTGTCTGATCTTTTCACCACCAGGTGGCGATATAGCAACTCCAGAGTTATTGATGGCTAGAACAAAAAAAACACAGTAACACAGAGGTGTAGCTAAAAATTCTGGGCCCCTGACAGAATGTCACCTTGCGCCCTCTGTCGAATTTTACATTCTGTGAAAGAGATTTGTTGAGCCATCTTCCAATGTAATCCAATCCAGCTCTTTATTTGAAAAGCACTTTAAACAACCTTATGGACCAAAGTGCTGCACAAAGGAATAAATAAAAACATTCACACACTTAAAAACGAAGTAAAAGAAATTTAATAAAAACCAAAACATTCAATGTGAGTAAAAGGCCATTAATAAAAATTTAAAAAAATCAATTAATTAATAAAGAAAAGGCTAAGATTAAAATAAGATTTACTATTAAAATTAACATCTCACAATGTGTCAAAGGTGAAGGAGAAGAGATTAGAAGAGATTTAAAAACGGACAGAGGGGATTCCTCTCTAATGTGAAAAGGCAAGTCATTCCACATTTTAGGAGCTGCGACTGCAAAGGCTCGATCCCCTCTAAGCTCACGCTGAGTCTTAGGAACCGTCAGGAACAGCTGATCAGCTGACCTGAGAGAGCGGGTGGGGGTGTAAGGGTGAAGCAGCTCACAGAGGTCAGATGGAGCAAGACCACTGAGGGCTTTAAAAGCAAATAACAGAATTTTAAAATGAATCCTAAAATGTACGGGCAGCCAGTGGAGTGAGGCTAAAATGGGGGAGACATGCTCATATTTCCATGTGCGGCAGCATTTTGAACCTTCTGGAGGTGAACAATAGTGGAGCCTCTAACCCCAACATAGAGGGCGTTACAGTGGTCCAAACTAGTAGTGACAAAAGAGTGGATTACTGTCTCAAAGTGCTGCCTAGAAAGAATTGGCTTTATTTTGGCCAACTGCCTCAATTGTAAAAAGCTTGACTTGACAACTAACCTTATCTGAGTGTCAAACTTAAGGTTGGTGTCGACTTTATGTGTGTGATGTGTGATGACTGGTTTACAATATTGTTCCAAGGAACCTAAAATTACAGTGGAGGTCAGAGGAGTGGAGTTACCAAAAACCAACACTTCTGTCCATTACCTCCCCACTTCCTTGTTAGTTACAATATTTGTTCTGCATTACTGTACTGCTTTGGAGCCTTTTGATATTAAGGTGAATAACACAGGTGAAAAATTAAGGTGAAAAAAGAGACAGATGCATTGACAGCAGTCGTGGCCACACTTTGGACTGGGAGTGTAAGAGCAAAGGAAACTGAATCCACTATGTTCTGTCCTGTAAATTTTTATTAAACACCACATGACACACATACGAGTCCTGTTTTAACTTTCAGGGCTGATGGTCTGCAGCCTGGCTTGTGTTCTACAGTGCAGCGCAGGTGCAGTCACTGTGCTGAGCCCGGCGTTATATTAATGACGCAGCCTTTCACACTGACCAGTGAGAAATAACCTTGAAAATGACTGTGCTCTTTGTGGTTCTCCTTTTTTCTTACCACCAAGCAAGAGACTAAACATATTTTCTACTTATCAGTTATCAGAAATCAGAAATGTCATGCAGTAATCAGAGGTTAGACAGCAAGAATGACTTTTGTATTTTTATCTTTTGTCAATCTTTTATCCAGCGACTACTAATTCTCATCGGGGTCTGGAGAGGGTGGGACCTGTCCCAGGAAGCACAGAGCACAGGCCTGCATGGGATGCCATTCCACACAAGCAAAAACAATTAAGATGGTCAGATTTGCCTCACTGTGTGATTTTGACTGAAAGATGAACTAAGCACAGTCTTGTGTGTATAAAAATGCGTAGATTCATTTAACTTTAACAATGAGATTCAGCAACATGACCTTATAGTGTTAATGATCGGTATCTTACTGGTATTAACTGAATTATGCAAAATTCTACATTATTCTATATTATTGCACCCAAATTGTTCATACTGACTAAATGTAATTACTGACATCCTGGACATACTGCTTTTTAGGTTTGAATTTAAAATGTTAGTAGACAAATTCATGCTGTCAATAACATCTCACTTGCTCACCCACTTTTAGATAAAAATACCCTTTGTGGTTTTTCTAGTGAAGCAGTGGGCCTGAGCTGAGGACCTGATGGTTGTGTGGTTTTCGCTCACTGAGAAGAGAGACACAAACACCCTGCTCTCAGTCGGTCAGTCTTCCTGTAAAATGCAGAGGTGAGACTGCTAGTGGAAAATTACTGACTGCAGCGTCAACAACACATATAAACAGCAGCACAAACAAAATGTTCCACAAATGCAGGACATCTGTATGCTTACAGCACACATCAGACACGCTGACCCTCAGCACTGAGCTCCTCCAGGCTCTGTGCTCTCCCTCTTCTCTTCAATTTCTACACAAATCACTGCTGCTCCAGTGAAGATCCTGAATTTTGCAGGTGATACTACTGTGTTTGCCATCATAACTGAAGGTGATGAGTCTGCCTACAGACTGGAAGTCGTACAGCTGACCATCCAGTTCTGAACTCACATTATCCCAAATGTCCACATGCTTAGACTCCTCTCATCATCAGGGAGGAGCGTCCCTTGGCACTGTAGAGTAGATGGATGAGAGCAGGCTGATAACAAGGCTGTCATCAATTTTATGTGACACCTCTCACCCCCCCAGCAGACTATGGAGGCCCGTAAGGGCAGCTCCTTCAGTAAGAGACTCAGACACCCGGCGTGTGACAGAACGGTACCGCAGGTCATTGGGCCCCACAGCAGTCAGGCTTTATAATCTGCACTCTGCTCATTGAACTTTTCCCCTGTTCACTGTCTTCTGATACAGTTTCTATCTGCTGCTGATCTGCAATATTGTTCCTCCTTATTCACTGATGTGCAGTGTTGCATTGAGCCAGTGCATTATGCCCTGTGTGGCAGCTTCCTTTGGGAGGCTAATATCTGGCACATGAGCAATAATGTTACATGCAATAGGATTGTGTATAAGTTAAGGATTGTGTATAAGTTAATTTTAATATTCCTATAATATTCCTCTGTATGTAATATATTCTTATTTTTTGTTTCTATTATTACCCTATATTTATATATACATCCATTTCTTTTACATTCATAATGATGTTGTTTGTTGTTTTGTGCCCCACTGCTCTTGTAACAAGCCTCAGTCTTGACTCTCCCTTTTAAGGTCTTGGCCTTAAATCACACTCGATATAGGTGGTGTCGTCCCCATCACCCTGACCAGGATACATGCTGTAAGATTAATGGATGGTGTTTATCTGTGTGATGAAAAAGAATGTGAATAAAACAAAAATGTACCATTATAAATGGGAGCCCTAGGATGTGTGGTGGTTAGAGATGTGGACTGATGAGAATTTTGCTTTTCTAAAGTTCTGTTGTGAAAACTGTACATTCCGTTCCATGTACAGTAGTGATATGTAGCAATCATGTGCTCCAGTCAAATGTCCAGCTGCATGAATAATAATGGTGGCTTGTTTGGATAAAATAACTTAGGCTGAATACTTGAAAGCGTGACCTGGGTGAGGTAGAGAGGAAACAGGGTCTTACAAGAAGCAGATATTGTTCTGTCTGTGTGGTTTTTACTCTTTGCAAAGTGAGTCCAGCACAGTGCAGTCAGTGGGTCAGTCTTCCTGAGCTGCATCTAACCAGTGGAAACATCTGCAGCACTGCAGAGAAGCACTCAGCAGACAAACAAACCCAAACAGCTTACAGCTGTATGTCACTTTTGGACAGAGGTGGACAAAGTACACAACTTCACTACTTGAGTTAAGTATAGATACTCCTCGTCAAATAATACTCAAAGTTTTTCAGTTAATTTTTTACTTCAGTTAAAGTACTGGAGTATTTGCATCTAAAAATACTTAAGTATTCAAAAGTACATTATGTTTTAAATGCAAGACATTTTTCAGAACCTAATGACTCCTGAACACCCCACTGAATACACTGACTGGCTTGTACATCTTGTAGAATAAAAAGCTTGTGGAATATGATACAATGACTATAGAAACACAACTGACATAACAAAAGTACAGCCATTGTCATTTTCATCTTATTTAACACCCCCCACCCCACTCACACAAAAGAGCATGGTAGTGTTCTTACAGAGCCGTAGCAGTGTGTGTGTGTGCATGTGTGCATGTGTGTTTGTGTGTGTGTGTGTCTATGTGTGTGTGTGTTTGTGTGTCTGTGTATGTTTGTGTGTGTGTCTATGTGTGTGTATGTTTGTGAGCCAAGTAACAAGACAGGGAGCAAGAAACAAAACTCCTCTTTCTTAATTATCCACATCGTTATTAACGACACAGGTATATATACAGGTACATATACAGGTACATGTATATACTCAAAAATACATCCAGAACACACAATTAAATGAAAAACGTAATTTAAGAACACTTGAAATTTTCATTCAGTTTCTTTCATCTGTTTAATATAATCGATCAGTCCCTGTGCGTTTGCCCCAAACCATTCAGCATGGTACACAAGGGAGACAAGTAAGCATGTGTGACATCAAAGAACTGATTGCAGCAACTCAGCCTTTCCACAACATTAAAGCCGCTTATTCCCCCCCATGCCATGAAGAAATAATCTCTGTGGCTCCCCTCTCCCCCTCCCTCAGCCCCCAGTCTGGCTTGAACATTTGCACTTCCAGTAAAAATGCGCCCCAAACACACTGACACCAAACTCAGCACCGGTGCTCCGTAAAATCCCGTGATTCAGTCTCAGAAGCACTGGCTCCCCTGCCCTCCTCTGAACATTATTAAAGCTACACCCTGAACACTCTGTGTGACTGACATGAATGAGAAGCATCTTTATTCATAATCTCTGTAGCGGAGGTCAGAATACAGAGTGTCATTATTCCCGTCTTTCTTCTGTCTCCTGGGTTTTGGCTTCTTAAGGTTCAGGGCAGCGTAATTCAGTGTGTCCTCGTCATGGCACTGTGGAGACAAAGATGGCAGAATTGGATGGATCAAATCGGTTTGCTATTACCTATTTTCACAAATAGCACTTAAAATGCTGATCCCAGGATGGAAATCAGTCTGAGGTTCATTTGTTTTACTGACGATTTGTAATTTGAAATATTTATTACATACTTGCTTGCGTGACCATTCCACTTTTGATATATCACTGTTCTTTTCATCTGTTTAAAATATATAACACATCAATATATTATTTAATTTCGCACGGTATCATACCGTGGTCAGATAACATTCCGAATTTTCAAGCAATCAACATCCTTTTTGTCTCAAAAATGAAAGTAAAAATGACTTCTGTCAATTTAAGTGTGCATGTTTGGATACGTGTCATTTGTTCTCATATATCATATATAATAAAATTGCTATAAAGGAGATCTTGGTAATAAAAGTTATTGATATGCAACTTATTGCAACATGTATATTTCAATAGATTTTGCAAAATATGAAAGATATAATACAAAAATGTAAATCTTACAGTACAAAAAGGTTTATATAAATAAGGTGAGATTTAATAATGGATTTTAAAACTGTATTACCTGCAAGAGTGGTTTTAATATGAAAATGTTATCTATCATAAAACAATTTTATATTTCTATAATTTGTTAAAATCTACATTTTGTCCTTCTGAGTGCATAAAGCCGGGCAGCGTACCTGCACAGTGTGTACAGGTCAGTTTACATCTTATACAAATGAGAGCAACGTTCAGAATAATGCTGCAAGATAAAACTATCAGCAAGCCAGAGTGAAGAGGATCCAGCAGCTTCTGAAAGCCTGTAACAAAGAGATAGATTTCAGCATAATGATATAGAGACACATTTCCCATTTGCTTACATTACATTAGTTAAAGATCAAATCGATAACACATTACAGCAGTTGTTTTGTAAATAGTCCATTTTTAACATGAACTTCTAGTATTTTGCATTTTAACAATTTATATTAATATTTGAAATAATTATTAAATTAGGCTCCGGACCCCCCGCGACCCAATAGGATAAGCGGTTTGGAAAATGGATGGATGGATGGATATTAATATTTGAAATAATTATTAAATTAGGCTCCGGACCCCCCGCGACCCAATAGGATAAGCGGTTTGGAAAATGGATGGATGGATGGATAATTATTAAATTAACATCTGTGTAATTTAATTTAAGCACTTAAATTAGAAAATTCATTACATTAAAAAAAGAAATAAATGTCTTAATAGCAGAATAAGCTAAATAAAACTTTGAAGCAGATATACTCTCCACACTGGGTGCTACCATCTATATCCAGCTGTGTGCCGTTCCCAAACAGCATCTCCCCACACTGGGTGTTACCATCTATATCCAGCTATGTGCCGTTCCCAAACAGCATCTCCCCACACATGGCCACAGCGCAGTAGTAAGTCCCAGCATCGGAGAGGCTGAGGTTCCCCTTGGGGAGGCTGTAGACGCAGCTCCGTGTAGGAGATCCAGCCTCAGGGCTCTTCTCACACTCATCACTGCTGTTTCCATGGCTGTAAATGACTCCAGGAAGGGATTCTCCTGATCCATGTCTGAACCAGTAAACACTGTGTTCTCCTGCACAGCTCCCAGTCTCTATCGTACACTGCAGGCTCACAGAGTCTCCTGGCTGCAATGTGTCAGACACAGGCTGCTGTACCACAGTCCTGCTGTTGGAGTCTTTACCTGAAAAGCAAAATAGTCATGATGACAGCCCTTTGAGAATAACAATGGAAAATACAGATCCTCAAAAATTGTTCTTACAGATTTTTGGGAACTGAATCGATGTTCTTCTAGCCATCCAAGAAATCAGTAACTTCTTGGAGAACAGCTGACATTCTTCTCTCTTTTTATTGTATTACTGCTTATTAGTATATATCAGGTAACACTATACATTAACTGCACCTACATAATACCTAAATAAAAATTATATGATAATAACAAACATTATAATCATATAATGTCTTGTATTAATGTATGAAGGTAGATGAATATAATTAATTTCAATTCAAAGAAATGAAGTGTGTAAAGTGTACTTTATATTTTCATGATTTTCGTGACTTTACATTTGGTTTATGTTGCCCCTTTTCCACAGGAAGGTATTTATTGTTTTTGCATATTTAGCTCTTGATGTGTTTTGGTATTTTTGAGCATTTTGCTGTAGTACCTGCATAATTTAATTCAAGAGCCGAAGAGCTGTTTGCCCATTACTAGTTTGTCTATCTTTTAACATTAAAGAAAAAGTATACATAGTAAAAGGAATTACTTGGTTTCGTAGTTCCTCCTATTTATTTTCTTATGCACACAAAAGTAAGTTTTTCCGTTCAACCATAGCACTACAGCGAAAAGCAAAACGTCATGGCAAATACAATTATGCTTTATTCCAATACACATTGCTAATTTTTCATTATTATTACATTTATTCAGCATAATATCTTCAAAGGTTTCATGATTTAATTTGCAATCTTCTGGCCTGAAATCTTTTCCTGCTACACTGAAGACTCTCTCAGCGTGTGCAGAGAAAGCTGCAGCCAAAGGGTTGGCATCCTCTGATAAACATGGTTGGTTCAGGTATCGGTGACATTATGTGAACCTTTCATGGCAGGAATAGGGACTAGTTTGACTTTTGATGCAGGAAAAGTGTTTGGGACGTTTCTTAGGTTAGAAACTGCCGTCACTGCAGCCAACACTGACTTTTAAGGAGAGACACTCAGCTCTTCCTATGAGCAGATCCACCATGGTGCACAAAATGACAGTATAATTATTATTTTAGGTGACACTTCAAATGTTGCATTATTTCATTCTTTACAAAACGACATTTTTATAACAATGATGTATAACAATGTTAATGTGTTTATGTATAATTCATATTTAAATTAAAGTTCATATTTTAGTTAAAAGCTACACCTACAGTACGTATATGAACTTGAATTTGAATCCAAACCCTTTTTCGTTCTTCTTCTTTAAATTCAAATATAAATTTCAATGCCACAACCTGTTTTCAACCACAATTCAAATGTAATTCAGATTAACAAAATGAACTGAAATTCAAGTTCATATATGTATTCAAAATCCTGAATTTTAGGATACGTATTTGAGAATTTCATTCTCAAATCAGTTCTGAATGGTGCACATCCCTAGTTCATATGTTAAATCATGCATTTTTTTTTTCAGAGTGAATACACACTGACTGCTCAGATAAATAACGTCAAAAATAATTTTCTTTTGTTGCTTAAGATTTTTGCACAGTCCTATACTGTATATAACAACTCAAACATTTTTTTATGTTATTTGTTTTAAAGAGGCTGCAATGTGTAACATTAACATCTGTATAAAGAGAAGGTTAGGCTTTTGGCTGACAGCAAGCAAAATGCAACAAATTGTATAATAATAATAATAATAATAATAATAATGAATGATTTTTGTTTGATGTTTAGAAAAACATTTATGGAACAAAGCAGACAATAAGGTATCTTTGCTAATTTTATATTGACAAACAACTAAACTGTCAAAATTATTTTGCAGGGAATAATCTTACTGACATTATAATAAAGCAAATATGAAAATAGTTGGAATCTCATTTACCTGTGATTATGACAAAGGTTCCATTCCCGAAGGTGACCTCATGAAGAAACACAGCAGCACAATAATACACTGCAGAATCTGACGGCTCCACGTTAGAAATAGTGAGGTTAAAACTCCCCTCTGCATTCAGTAAGGAGTAACGTTTTATGCTTTTATATTCCTTGTAAAATTCACCAGGTACGTAGAGAAGTGCTTTCGCCATGGGCTGGGGCTTCCGACCAACAGCTTGCTTAAACAAAGTAACAAAAGTTGTTTCTCCTTGACAGAAGCATGTCAGGGTCACACTGTCTCCAAGCTGAACCCTCATCAGGTGACTGGGCTGAACAACATCTGTAGTCAGTGCAGTGTCTGCAAAAACAGAGAAAAACAAAAAAAATCATAATCAAATAAGACATATAATAGTAATCTAAATAACTATTAACTATGATGCAGATTAAATGGCCAAATTCCACTGATCACATCATACAGATAAATGAAAATATTAAAATCCCAAAATAATTTATATTATAGGGCCTTACTAATGAAAATGAGAAGACCAAAGAGTCTGAACATTTTTGTGCTTCCACTGTTTAGAATAAACTGCTCTGCTGCTAAGTGAGAGATCATGGTCGTGGTCGGGATGAAAGGGCAGGAAACAGAGAGGAAACAGAGAGACACACATCAGGCTGATCTGATTGGCTGTTCACATGGGAACTTAAGTAACAGTGAAAAAGCATTTTAATGTGCACTTACATGACGTTTATTAATTTACTCCTTAACATCCAGTTAAAATGAGAACAATTAGATAAACAGGAGCAGATACTGAGCATATAAAGTTCTTTGTACAGAGTGCTGAGATACTGTGGGAGAGCATTTGCTAATCATCTCTCTCAGACAAGCTCAGCACAGTATGAGTCTGTTATCTATCTGATATTAGACAGTCTCTCATACAGTAATAATAATTGATACTTTATTGGTCCCTGTGGAGAAATTGTCTTAACTTCTCTCTCAACTTGCTCTCTTTTTTTTAGAGTAAACAGAGTAAGTTGTCTGCGAAGGGCAGCCACCCATAGTGATGCCCAGTGAGCTGGGGGTTAAGGGCCTCGCTCAAGGACGCAGAGATGTGCTGTGGCTGGGTTTGAACCAGCGACCATCTTATTACAAGCACACAGGCATTAGATATTCTAATCACACTTAAAAGGCAGATTAAATGTTCTTTCCACCATGCAAACAGAATGTAAATTGTAGCTTTACTGCTTAGATTTACATTCACACATTTGCATTTAAAACAAGCATTTTAAGTGATGTACATGAGAGTAAATGGTGAATCAGTTTATTTGCCACTCTACACATTACATTGGCGCCCATTATAAGTAACTGTACAGTGACATTGCAGTTCCTCAGTTGCTTTGATGCATTTCTGGAATCACCCTTAACATCTGCAAAACTGTAAGTGCATTTCCCAAAACAATTCGTGCAAACAGCACCACACAGATGGACTGTCTACAAAAAAAGTCATAGAGGCCACCAGCAGCCCGAATACCACACCGTAAGGCCGTATGTTAGGATGCTCTCTATGGCAGAGCGGTAGGAGGCCACCAGCAGCCCGCATACCAGACCGTAAGGCAGCATGTTAGGATGCTCTCTATGGCAGAGCAGTTGAAGGTCCCGATCAAGAAATCCGACAAGTTTCCCCAATAAGCCAGTAACCCCGCTTCATAGAACAGGCCACAGGACTGGTTTTGGTGAGATAGTCCGAGTAGTAGGTAGAAATCAGGATGGAGACTGAGTGTGGGTCTAACAGGTGAGCAGATGTAGGACAGAATGTAGAGCCCTCTGGTGGAGTGCCTGTGCATGACTGAATGTATGGTTTGGGTCTGATGGTCTGAATAGTTGGTAGAAATAGGCACCTTCCTACCTGATGTGGTAGGTCTAGATAAGGGGTCACCAACATGGTGCCCCAAGGATGCCCCCAATGACCACATGAGTTGCCCGTGGACCTGTTCTATAAAATAGCACAACTCACCAGCGAACATCATCTAAAATTTTATTTTGTCCTGTTTCTAATCTATCACATTTGCATTTATATAGATTTGAAATTGAATATAAAAAAGCATTTAAAACATGTTTATCATGCATGAAGTTTAGACATGTTTAGGAGGGCGTTTAAAACTGATATCAAACTTCGTATGGCTCAGTACCCGTGAAGTAGCTCTCCGTTTTAAAAAGGTTGGTGACCCCTGGTCTAGATCTTGCAAGTTTGTTTGTACTGGCTGTGTGAACATACTGTAGCACTGTTAAGAATATGCAACACAGCCTGAGTTGGGGATCTGCTGTATGCATCAGTAATATAATGCTTTGTCCTTTTCTAGGCTGTTCATTAAGACATAAAGCCTGAAAGTTTTCTGAATGGCATTAATGAAATTGAGCACTGCCCCCACCTGCTGGCCAATTTATTAAAACATTGAAATCGCTGTCTGCACAGGCTGACGTGTCATTTAAGTCTGATAATTTTCTATGAGTCAAACGGCAAGAAAATGACAAGAAGTTAAAAACATGGAGTTAGATGAAGGAGAAAAGATTACAAATTTGAAGATTATGAAATCAGGACATGTCAGCTAAGTCAGCCAAGGTGGGTCTTAAACATATGGACGGAAGTATGAGCGCTAAACTTAAACGGGTTCACTTGTAACCGCTGCCACCAAATTTCGTTAAATTGCTGGGGAGGTCCAGATACATGAGACAGGAATAGAAGGATTATTCTTTATTAATATACAGACGAGGGTTACAACCCTCCCTAGGGCAATAGAAGGGGATACCTGCCACGGGACATTCTAAAACGCTTAATGTGAAAATGCGTAACGCAACTTAATGTATTAAAACAGTCACCACAAATCACCAAATTTCTCGCGAATGTATCTGGCCATAAAGACTTACCTGACAAGAAATCAAAACCGAAATGCTAGGAATATGGACTTTAAGCCTTTTCTTTATGGGCGTCAATGGAGGGGAAAACGCTTGACGTAAGATGAAGTCCATATTCCTAGCATTTCGGTTTTGATTTCTTCCCTGGCATGGGTGACGGGTACACCACGTTCCCAAAGCCACGTTAGCCTCGAGCGAACTGCCCGGAGAAACCGCTCACACCAGCGCTGCAACCCGATCTCCTCCCCTTTTAAACACACATTTCTATGGCGTTAAATTAGTGCCAAAAGTCGTGCGCATAAAAACAGAAAATCCATGCTCTCTACGCGCTCGCGATTGCACAGCACTCACTCACTCGCTCGCCGTTAAATTAGGGCCAAAAGTCGAACCACGCGCGTGCGTGTGCTCGAGTGCTGAAAACCCATCCCCTCTACGCGCTCGCGTCTGCACAGCACTCGCTCGCTCGAATTTCCCGCTTCGTCTTACCGTATATAAAAGAATGGGCCAATGTACGGTAAATTGCATTGTGAATAAAATTTCTTAATACAACATCACAAAGCCAATTTAATAAATTCAAATCCTGGGAAGAACGCTCCTCAGATATTAGTTCTCGGGTTAGTGTTAGCAGACTATAGGCGAAACCACCTTAAGTGCTATCTGTTAATGTTTATTAAATTAGCATTAAAATGGAGAGGTTTATAATATCTTTTGTCCTTGTAGCTGCTAAATACACTCATTATTAAAGCCATAAAGTTGTCTGCCTACTACATTGGAATCTCCACTGAGTAAGTGTTTTTGATGGATTTTATTTAACTTTATTATACTCTGGTCCTTAGATCTAATGTCATACTTCTTCACTTATATTGTTTGTGAAAAGGTTTACCACGGTCAAACAGAGCAGCCACTACATCATCATACATGAACAAGCACCTCACAAAACAAAAACATTTCATTTTCATAATTAAAACTTTTGAATGGTAGGCCTAGTGTGTGGATCAGAGACAAGATCTTGACACCTCATTAACTATAATTTGTTCTGTGAACAGCTCAGATACCACCTTCTCGAAAGTCTTCTGCATAAAATAGAAATAGGATTCAGCGCGACTCCACTAAATTTGGATTACCTGG
>NW_026043606.1:0-27500 GCF_023856365.1 Brienomyrus brachyistius
ATTTGTAAGGGTTTTCAAGAGACCATATGTTCGCTTCTAAGCATGCTAGAGAGCTGAAAATTGCTCTCCTGGTATACTTTTCCCTGCTCTTTCAGAATCTGGCATTAAAATTAAGCTCACGGGAAGCACTTCAAAGCTATGGACTTGCAAACATCAGTTTTTGGTTCACTTTGGACTGCATCTGAATTTTTCAATAAAACTTGGGGAATTTTCAGTGTTCTCTATAAGGATCAAAATACCAAGTTTTCATCAAAATCAGGAATGATGCGCATGGAACTTTTCTGGACATTGGTTGATTTGGCACGGACTGACCCTTTCACATTTTGCTAATTGTGTACAGGCTGTGTTTTTAAGCCTGTTTATAAAGAGCATGCTGCTGCAGCATTAACAGTTAACAGTTGTTAACAATTAATACTTTATTTGTACTAGCAGTAAAGGTGGACCTTCATTAACGACGTCACTTCCTTGTTTAGGGCCTCGTTAGCATTCAACGGATTTGTTCGTTTAGTTAGAATGAGTAATGGCAGCAGAAGAGCTTGCAGTAAATATTTCTGCCTTAGCAGATGACATGGAAATTAATCGGGTATCAGCAGTAGATGCGTTTGATAGGTCGTTTGTGTTGTCACAGAGGGTAGAGGAACTTACAATCTTAACTGGACTTGATACGAGAAGGGTGCAAACTAATGTAGCTCAGGCGTTACATCAAGTCACGCAGTTGGTTACACGCAGATTGGGGAGACATGCCATCGAGATACCTGTGGTGGCCATTGAGGGCACAAGGAAGTGACGTCGTTAATGAAGGTCCACCTTGATGAGCGGTCTGACAGTTGGGAATTGCAAATTGAGTTTTCTCCCGAACATGCAATGCAATTCCCGGGGACGCCATTGCCATTTGAATAAAGAGGCAACAAGCCCATGGTAATACGAAATGCAATTCAGTGATTTGTTATTCTATTTGTTATTCAAAATATTTTTAAATGAATTAAGGATTTCATAAGCACTTTGCACATTGAAATGCCGATTGCAGAATGTATTTTCAAATTACATGCACAGATTAAATATTGAAATGACAAATGCGTGCTCTGATTGAATATTGAATTGACAATTGCCAAATGAATTTCCATTTGAGTAAAGAGGCAAAAAGCCCATGGCAAAACGAAATGCAATTCAGTGAATTGTCATTCTATTTTTTATTCAAAACATTATGAAATTAATTAAGGATTGCATAAGCACTTTGCACATTGAATTGCCGATTGCAAAATATATTTTCAAATTACATGCACAGATTAAATATTGAAATGAGAAATGCATGCTCTGATTGAATATTGAATTGACAATTGCAAAATGAATTGCCATTTGAATTTTTGTGCTTATAATCTTCCATACTTGTTCAGTCCAAGAGCCGTACGTTTGTATTTGGTTAACGTTTGCTCCCTTAACTGTAATCCTTTATTATGTTTATGATTTAAGTTCTGCATTTTAAGTATGTTTAAATACCTTATTTATGAAGGATGGCATAACATTGCGTTCTTAGTGCAGTCAGCCCATGCTAAGTCGGCTGCAGAGCTATTGTGCTAACTCATTTAAATATTGTTTAAATATAAAAGGCTGTTAATTTATCATTCCGGAACGAGATAATTGCTGTTATTTGGCGGTGTGTGATGTTTACCGGGAGTTCAATTTGGTTGTTGCAGAACCACACGTATATCCCCACGAAAGCAAGTTGCTCTTGTTAATAAAGGCTGGTGGAACGACGGACTGATGCATCCTGACCGATGCACACTCAGGGCTCATAACGCCATAAGCAAGCAACATTAATAGGCGGCACCTCCTTCTTCACAAGTCCCTCTAATGATTAAAATGCATCAGCAGCTGCAAAGCTATTCACAATCGGACGTGCCATCATCACCCACCTTCACACACAGACTGGGGAGCCCCTTTCAGTCCAGGCAGGAGACCAACACTGAGTCCCGATAAGTGCCAGGCGATGCACGCTCCGGTTAGTACTGAGTTCTCCCCCTTCCTTTAGGCCACTTAAAAAAAAAAATTGGTTCTCGTCCCCTCCCGACCCGCCGAAATGCCTCCGACCCGAATTTTTTTTAAATTTTTATTTCGTAAAAATCGCATGGAAAACGCCCAAGAATGACGAAATTTGAATTTCCCGTGCATTCCACATCGACGATTGTCGATTCGGAACCACTCGGGAACCCTCGGCGCAGATGCCGTTTTCCAGCCATTTTGTTTACACTTACTTTGAGTGGGGAAATTCTCGGATGTTTTCAAGAGGGTCCAGCTGCAGAAGACTGTAGAGTGGAACTCCACAGGAAATATGTCAGCTCCACAGGAAACACGTGATCTTTAAGAACGTAAAGTGGGGCTAATCTTTACGCCGTAAAATGGAGCTCCACAGGAAACACGCCATCTACACTGTGTTTGTACCAAGAGAGAGTCTGGACTAAGTCTTCGAACCTGAAGTAAGTTAAGCGACGCGACAAACATATAAAAATAATATCGTGTGCACACAATATTTGAGTCTAACGTTATGTTGCTTGACGAGCTGTTTTAGCACTTGTCATATAGAGCTGGCTTTCCATGAAAACGTTTAATGTTTACTTTAAAAAAAAAATGTATTTTTGCTCGTTTTGCTGCAAAGTCTTATTAACCATCTGACAGTTACGTGTATTTAGTTAGAAGCCGTAGGCGCAGTAATCCTTACACTTTGTATTGTGTTTTCTGATATTACAGTTGCCATTACATTAAAAGGAACATTGTTTTATAAACCAAATTGTAAACATGGATCCCCGTTTAAAAGCGGCTTTGCTTTTTCAAGGTATGTTGCATCCGATTTCATGCGCAGTGAGTTTGTTGATTTTTACTACATATTTTCGATAATCTTTATAACAAATTCTTTTAATAATTTCACCAACATGACAAGTAGATAGTAATAAGCATTGTTTTTAATAAACATCGTTTGTTGATCTCTGTGGTTTGTCTCAGGTTTTCAGTTTACTTTAGAGGCTTTTAATATTTTACTTAGACCTTTTTCATATGCATGCTATCAGTATGGAATAAATTGCTTAAATATAATTTCATTCAGTTGATTTATACTAGTATATTTTTGCTTACAGACAAAATTATACGGCGGTGCACACTACCATGCCGGGACAAGGTACATTGTCACCCGGACTTGGCTTCCTCCCTACAACTGTGAGCCACTTCAATCCCTTCCTGTAAGTACAAATTTTCCTGGGTGATTATTATTTAGAACTAGTGTAAGAGTACTTCATGTAAAATATTGATCTCCATTTCAGAATGATGCAGAGAGGAAGGACATTATTGTGTTCCCACTATGGACTCCTGGGCATTTTTAGCTTTGTGTATGTAGGAGCACATCAATACCATACAATACACTTAACCGAATAAAAGCCCAAAAGTCTGAGGATGTTAGGATTTTAAGATTTTATTGTAATTGTGTCAGTTACATCTTGGTACAGCTTTAATTTACGCATTTTAAGCCATGGGCAACTACTGTGAATCATTGACTGACTGTTATTGCAATGGCATTGCTTAACACCTTGAGTAACTGTCTCTTAGGTGATGAAGCCAGGTATAAAAGAAATGTTCTTTCTCGACTCATGATGTGCTAAGAAAAGGACATGATTTGGTGGCCACCAATATGTGTCACTCTTGAGGTCAATTTTCTGTTTATGTTAGTGTGCAGGAACCTGTTCAGTGTTCCAGGTTAAGTACATTTTAGATCACGTTCTGATCTATTTTGTGTTCAGCATGTCTTCAGTTTATTCAGTGAATTCACATGCTTACTTGACAGACCTGTACTGTGGAGTACAGCCTTTTGATTAAAAGGTGATACATCAGATGTTAAATCAGATATTTAAATAATAGTATTAAAACACCTAGAAGATGAGTTCTGACAGTAGAATTGGTTTATCCGATATAGTTACCAAATTATGTCATTAAATTGTCGTTATAATTGGGCAGTGCAGTTCAGTCTGAATAAATGTGTCAGCTAAATGCTGTAAATGTTAAAATATGATGAAACAGAAATTACAGAACTTCTGTAGAGGTTGATCAAGACTAAGCATATGAATGAACTTTCGGGTCAGTCCATGCCAAATCAACCAGGGGCTCCATGGGCATCATTCCTGGTTTTGATGAAAACTTGGTATTTAAAATTTGATCCTTATAGAGAACACTGGAAATTCCCCAAGTTTTATTGAAAAATTCTGATGCAGTCCAAAGTTATGGCCCTTTCAAATTTGGGTGCCACGCCCCTTTTTTGCACTCACGAATCACGCATGTAATTTGTAAGGGTTTTCAAGAGACCATATGTACGCTTCTAAGCATGCTAGAGAGCTGAAAATTGCTCTCCTGGTATACTTTTCCCTGCTCTTTCAGAATCTGGCATTAAAATTAAGCTCACGGGAAGCACTTCAAAGCTATGGACTTGCAAACATCAGTTTTTGGTTCACTTTGGACTGCATCTGAATTTTTCAATAAAACTTGGGGAATTTTCAGTGTTCTCTATAAGGATCAAAATACCAAGTTTTCATCAAAATCAGGAATGATGCGCATGGAACTTTTCTGGACATTGGTTGATTTGGCACGGACTGACCCTTTCACATTTTGCTAATTGTGTACAGGCTGTGTTTTTAAGCCTGTTTATAAAGAGCATGCTGCTGCAGCATTAACAGTTAACAGTTGTTAACAATTAATACTTTATTTGTACTAGCAGTAAAGGTGGACCTTCATTAACGACGTCACTTCCTTGTTTAGGGCCTCGTTAGCATTCAACGGATTTGTTCGTTTAGTTAGAATGAGTAATGGCAGCAGAAGAGCTTGCAGTAAATATTTCTGCCTTAGCAGATGACATGGAAATTAATCGGGTATCAGCAGTAGATGCGTTTGATAGGTCGTTTGTGTTGTCACAGAGGGTAGAGGAACTTACAATCTTAACTGGACTTGATACGAGAAGGGTGCAAACTAATGTAGCTCAGGCGTTACATCAAGTCACGCAGTTGGTTACACGCAGATTGGGGAGACATGCCATCGAGATACCTGTGGTGGCCATTGAGGGCACAAGGAAGTGACGTCGTTAATGAAGGTCCACCTTGATGAGCGGTCTGACAGTTGGGAATTGCAAATTGAGTTTTCTCCCGAACATGCAATGCAATTCCCGGGGACGCCATTGCCATTTGAATAAAGAGGCAACAAGCCCATGGTAATACGAAATGCAATTCAGTGATTTGTTATTCTATTTGTTATTCAAAATATTTTTAAATGAATTAAGGATTTCATAAGCACTTTGCACATTGAAATGCCGATTGCAGAATGTATTTTCAAATTACATGCACAGATTAAATATTGAAATGACAAATGCGTGCTCTGATTGAATATTGAATTGACAATTGCCAAATGAATTTCCATTTGAGTAAAGAGGCAAAAAGCCCATGGCAAAACGAAATGCAATTCAGTGAATTGTCATTCTATTTTTTATTCAAAACATTATGAAATTAATTAAGGATTGCATAAGCACTTTGCACATTGAATTGCCGATTGCAAAATATATTTTCAAATTACATGCACAGATTAAATATTGAAATGAGAAATGCATGCTCTGATTGAATATTGAATTGACAATTGCAAAATGAATTGCCATTTGAATTTTTGTGCTTATAATCTTCCATACTTGTTCAGTCCAAGAGCCGTACGTTTGTATTTGGTTAACGTTTGCTCCCTTAACTGTAATCCTTTATTATGTTTATGATTTAAGTTCTGCATTTTAAGTATGTTTAAATACCTTATTTATGAAGGATGGCATAACATTGCGTTCTTAGTGCAGTCAGCCCATGCTAAGTCGGCTGCAGAGCTATTGTGCTAACTCATTTAAATATTGTTTAAATATAAAAGGCTGTTAATTTATCATTCCGGAACGAGATAATTGCTGTTATTTGGCGGTGTGTGATGTTTACCGGGAGTTCAATTTGGTTGTTGCAGAACCACACGTATATCCCCACGAAAGCAAGTTGCTCTTGTTAATAAAGGCTGGTGGAACGACGGACTGATGCATTCTGACCGATGCACACTCAGGGCTCATAACGCCATAAGCAAGCAACATTAATAGGCGGCACCTCCTTCTTCACAAGTCCCTCTAATGATTAAAATGCATCAGCAGCTGCAAAGCTATTCACAATCGGACGTGCCATCATCACCCACCTTCACACACAGACTGGGGAGCCCCTTTCAGTCCAGGCAGGAGACCAACACTGAGTCCCGATAAGTGCCAGGCGATGCACGCTCCGGTTAGTACTGAGTTCTCCCCCTTCCTTTAGGCCACTTAAAAAAAAAAATTGGTTCTCGTCCCCTCCCGACCCGCCGAAATGCCTCCGACCCGAATTTTTTTAAAATTTTTATTTCGTAAAAATCGCATGGAAAACGCCCAAGAATGACGAAATTTGAATTTCCCGTGCATTCCACATCGACGATTGTCGATTCGGAACCACTCGGGAACCCTCGGCGCAGATGCCGTTTTCCAGCCATTTTGTTTACACTTACTTTGAGTGGGGAAATTCTCGGATGTTTTCAAGAGGGTCCAGCTGCAGAAGACTGTAGAGTGGAACTCCACAGGAAATATGTCAGCTCCACAGGAAACACGTGATCTTTAAGAACGTAAAGTGGGGCTAATCTTTACGCCGTAAAATGGAGCTCCACAGGAAACACGCCATCTACACTGTGTTTGTACCAAGAGAGAGTCTGGACTAAGTCTTCGAACCTGAAGTAAGTTAAGCGACGCGACAAACATATAAAAATAATATCGTGTGCACACAATATTTGAGTCTAACGTTATGTTGCTTGACGAGCTGTTTTAGCACTTGTCATATAGAGCTGGCTTTCCATGAAAACGTTTAATGTTTACTTTAAAAAAAAAATGTATTTTTGCTCGTTTTGCTGCAAAGTCTTATTAACCATCTGACAGTTACGTGTATTTAGTTAGAAGCCGTAGGCGCAGTAATCCTTACACTTTGTATTGTGTTTTCTGATATTACAGTTGCCATTACATTAAAAGGAACATTGTTTTATAAACCAAATTGTAAACATGGATCCCCGTTTAAAAGCGGCTTTGCTTTTTCAAGGTATGTTGCATCCGATTTCATGCGCAGTGAGTTTGTTGATTTTTACTACATATTTTCGATAATCTTTATAACAAATTCTTTTAATAATTTCACCAACATGACAAGTAGATAGTAATAAGCATTGTTTTTAATAAACATCGTTTGTTGATCTCTGTGGTTTGTCTCAGGTTTTCAGTTTACTTTAGAGGCTTTTAATATTTTACTTAGACCTTTTTCATATGCATGCTATCAGTATGGAATAAATTGCTTAAATATAATTTCATTCAGTTGATTTATACTAGTATATTTTTGCTTACAGACAAAATTATACGGCGGTGCACACTACCATGCCGGGACAAGGTACATTGTCACCCGGACTTGGCTTCCTCCCTACAACTGTGAGCCACTTCAATCCCTTCCTGTAAGTACAAATTTTCCTGGGTGATTATTATTTAGAACTAGTGTAAGAGTACTTCATGTAAAATATTGATCTCCATTTCAGAATGATGCAGAGAGGAAGGACATTATTGTGTTCCCACTATGGACTCCTGGGCATTTTTAGCTTTGTGTATGTAGGAGCACATCAATACCATACAATACACTTAACCGAATAAAAGCCCAAAAGTCTGAGGATGTTAGGATTTTAAGATTTTATTGTAATTGTGTCAGTTACATCTTGGTACAGCTTTAATTTACGCATTTTAAGCCATGGGCAACTACTGTGAATCATTGACTGACTGTTATTGCAATGGCATTGCTTAACACCTTGAGTAACTGTCTCTTAGGTGATGAAGCCAGGTATAAAAGAAATGTTCTTTCTCGACTCATGATGTGCTAAGAAAAGGACATGATTTGGTGGCCACCAATATGTGTCACTCTTGAGGTCAATTTTCTGTTTATGTTAGTGTGCAGGAACCTGTTCAGTGTTCCAGGTTAAGTACATTTTAGATCACGTTCTGATCTATTTTGTGTTCAGCATGTCTTCAGTTTATTCAGTGAATTCACATGCTTACTTGACAGACCTGTACTGTGGAGTACAGCCTTTTGATTAAAAGGTGATACATCAGATGTTAAATCAGATATTTAAATAATAGTATTAAAACACCTAGAAGATGAGTTCTGACAGTAGAATTGGTTTATCCGATATAGTTACCAAATTATGTCATTAAATTGTCGTTATAATTGGGCAGTGCAGTTCAGTCTGAATAAATGTGTCAGCTAAATGCTGTAAATGTTAAAATATGATGAAACAGAAATTACAGAACTTCTGTAGAGGTTGATCAAGACTAAGCATATGAATGTACTTTCGGGTCAGTCCATGCCAAATCAACCAGGGGCTCCATGGGCATCATTCCTGGTTTTGATGAAAACTTGGTATTTAAAATTTGATCCTTATAGAGAACACTGGAAATTCCCCAAGTTTTATTGAAAAATTCTGATGCAGTCCAAAGTTATGGCCCTTTCAAATTTGGGTGCCACGCCCCTTTTTTGCACTCACGAATCACGCATGTAATTTGTAAGGGTTTTCAAGAGACCATATGTTCGCTTCTAAGCATGCTAGAGAGCTGAAAATTGCTCTCCTGGTATACTTTTCCCTGCTCTTTCAGAATCTGGCATTAAAATTAAGCTCACGGGAAGCACTTCAAAGCTATGGACTTGCAAACATCAGTTTTTGGTTCACTTTGGACTGCATCTGAATTTTTCAATAAAACTTGGGGAATTTTCAGTGTTCTCTATAAGGATCAAAATACCAAGTTTTCATCAAAATCAGGAATGATGCGCATGGAACTTTTCTGGACATTGGTTGATTTGGCACGGACTGACCCTTTCACATTTTGCTAATTGTGTACAGGCTGTGTTTTTAAGCCTGTTTATAAAGAGCATGCTGCTGCAGCATTAACAGTTAACAGTTGTTAACAATTAATACTTTATTTGTACTAGCAGTAAAGGTGGACCTTCATTAACGACGTCACTTCCTTGTTTAGGGCCTCGTTAGCATTCAACGGATTTGTTCGTTTAGTTAGAATGAGTAATGGCAGCAGAAGAGCTTGCAGTAAATATTTCTGCCTTAGCAGATGACATGGAAATTAATCGGGTATCAGCAGTAGATGCGTTTGATAGGTCGTTTGTGTTGTCACAGAGGGTAGAGGAACTTACAATCTTAACTGGACTTGATACGAGAAGGGTGCAAACTAATGTAGCTCAGGCGTTACATCAAGTCACGCAGTTGGTTACACGCAGATTGGGGAGACATGCCATCGAGATACCTGTGGTGGCCATTGAGGGCACAAGGAAGTGACGTCGTTAATGAAGGTCCACCTTGATGAGCGGTCTGACAGTTGGGAATTGCAAATTGAGTTTTCTCCCGAACATGCAATGCAATTCCCGGGGACGCCATTGCCATTTGAATAAAGAGGCAACAAGCCCATGGTAATACGAAATGCAATTCAGTGATTTGTTATTCTATTTGTTATTCAAAATATTTTTAAATGAATTAAGGATTTCATAAGCACTTTGCACATTGAAATGCCGATTGCAGAATGTATTTTCAAATTACATGCACAGATTAAATATTGAAATGACAAATGCGTGCTCTGATTGAATATTGAATTGACAATTGCCAAATGAATTTCCATTTGAGTAAAGAGGCAAAAAGCCCATGGCAAAACGAAATGCAATTCAGTGAATTGTCATTCTATTTTTTATTCAAAACATTATGAAATTAATTAAGGATTGCATAAGCACTTTGCACATTGAATTGCCGATTGCAAAATATATTTTCAAATTACATGCACAGATTAAATATTGAAATGAGAAATGCATGCTCTGATTGAATATTGAATTGACAATTGCAAAATGAATTGCCATTTGAATTTTTGTGCTTATAATCTTCCATACTTGTTCAGTCCAAGAGCCGTACGTTTGTATTTGGTTAACGTTTGCTCCCTTAACTGTAATCCTTTATTATGTTTATGATTTAAGTTCTGCATTTTAAGTATGTTTAAATACCTTATTTATGAAGGATGGCATAACATTGCGTTCTTAGTGCAGTCAGCCCATGCTAAGTCGGCTGCAGAGCTATTGTGCTAACTCATTTAAATATTGTTTAAATATAAAAGGCTGTTAATTTATCATTCCGGAACGAGATAATTGCTGTTATTTGGCGGTGTGTGATGTTTACCGGGAGTTCAATTTGGTTGTTGCAGAACCACACGTATATCCCCACGAAAGCAAGTTGCTCTTGTTAATAAAGGCTGGTGGAACGACGGACTGATGCATCCTGACCGATGCACACTCAGGGCTCATAACGCCATAAGCAAGCAACATTAATAGGCGGCACCTCCTTCTTCACAAGTCCCTCTAATGATTAAAATGCATCAGCAGCTGCAAAGCTATTCACAATCGGACGTGCCATCATCACCCACCTTCACACACAGACTGGGGAGCCCCTTTCAGTCCAGGCAGGAGACCAACACTGAGTCCCGATAAGTGCCAGGCGATGCACGCTCCGGTTAGTACTGAGTTCTCCCCCTTCCTTTAGGCCACTTAAAAAAAAAAATTGGTTCTCGTCCCCTCCCGACCCGCCGAAATGCCTCCGACCCGAATTTTTTTAAAATTTTTATTTCGTAAAAATCGCATGGAAAACGCCCAAGAATGACGAAATTTGAATTTCCCGTGCATTCCACATCGACGATTGTCGATTCGGAACCACTCGGGAACCCTCGGCGCAGATGCCGTTTTCCAGCCATTTTGTTTACACTTACTTTGAGTGGGGAAATTCTCGGATGTTTTCAAGAGGGTCCAGCTGCAGAAGACTGTAGAGTGGAACTCCACAGGAAATATGTCAGCTCCACAGGAAACACGTGATCTTTAAGAACGTAAAGTGGGGCTAATCTTTACGCCGTAAAATGGAGCTCCACAGGAAACACGCCATCTACACTGTGTTTGTACCAAGAGAGAGTCTGGACTAAGTCTTCGAACCTGAAGTAAGTTAAGCGACGCGACAAACATATAAAAATAATATCGTGTGCACACAATATTTGAGTCTAACGTTATGTTGCTTGACGAGCTGTTTTAGCACTTGTCATATAGAGCTGGCTTTCCATGAAAACGTTTAATGTTTACTTTAAAAAAAAAATGTATTTTTGCTCGTTTTGCTGCAAAGTCTTATTAACCATCTGACAGTTACGTGTATTTAGTTAGAAGCCGTAGGCGCAGTAATCCTTACACTTTGTATTGTGTTTTCTGATATTACAGTTGCCATTACATTAAAAGGAACATTGTTTTATAAACCAAATTGTAAACATGGATCCCCGTTTAAAAGCGGCTTTGCTTTTTCAAGGTATGTTGCATCCGATTTCATGCGCAGTGAGTTTGTTGATTTTTACTACATATTTTCGATAATCTTTATAACAAATTCTTTTAATAATTTCACCAACATGACAAGTAGATAGTAATAAGCATTGTTTTTAATAAACATCGTTTGTTGATCTCTGTGGTTTGTCTCAGGTTTTCAGTTTACTTTAGAGGCTTTTAATATTTTACTTAGACCTTTTTCATATGCATGCTATCAGTATGGAATAAATTGCTTAAATATAATTTCATTCAGTTGATTTATACTAGTATATTTTTGCTTACAGACAAAATTATACGGCGGTGCACACTACCATGCCGGGACAAGGTACATTGTCACCCGGACTTGGCTTCCTCCCTACAACTGTGAGCCACTTCAATCCCTTCCTGTAAGTACAAATTTTCCTGGGTGATTATTATTTAGAACTAGTGTAAGAGTACTTCATGTAAAATATTGATCTCCATTTCAGAATGATGCAGAGAGGAAGGACATTATTGTGTTCCCACTATGGACTCCTGGGCATTTTTAGCTTTGTGTATGTAGGAGCACATCAATACCATACAATACACTTAACCGAATAAAAGCCCAAAAGTCTGAGGATGTTAGGATTTTAAGATTTTATTGTAATTGTGTCAGTTACATCTTGGTACAGCTTTAATTTACGCATTTTAAGCCATGGGCAACTACTGTGAATCATTGACTGACTGTTATTGCAATGGCATTGCTTAACACCTTGAGTAACTGTATCTTAGGTGATGAAGCCAGGTATAAAAGAAATGTTCTTTCTCGACTCATGATGTGCTAAGAAAAGGACATGATTTGGTGGCCACCAATATGTGTCACTCTTGAGGTCAATTTTCTGTTTATGTTAGTGTGCAGGAACCTGTTCAGTGTTCCAGGTTAAGTACATTTTAGATCACGTTCTGATCTATTTTGTGTTCAGCATGTCTTCAGTTTATTCAGTGAATTCACATGCTTACTTGACAGACCTGTACTGTGGAGTACAGCCTTTTGATTAAAAGGTGATACATCAGATGTTAAATCAGATATTTAAATAATAGTATTAAAACACCTAGAAGATGAGTTCTGACAGTAGAATTGGTTTATCCGATATAGTTACCAAATTATGTCATTAAATTGTCGTTATAATTGGGCAGTGCAGTTCAGTCTGAATAAATGTGTCAGCTAAATGCTGTAAATGTTAAAATATGATGAAACAGAAATTACAGAACTTCTGTAGAGGTTGATCAAGACTAAGCATATGAATGTACTTTCGGGTCAGTCCATGCCAAATCAACCAGGGGCTCCATGGGCATCATTCCTGGTTTTGATGAAAACTTGGTATTTAAAATTTGATCCTTATAGAGAACACTGGAAATTCCCCAAGTTTTATTGAAAAATTCTGATGCAGTCCAAAGTTATGGCCCTTTCAAATTTGGGTGCCACGCCCCTTTTTTGCACTCACGAATCACGCATGTAATTTGTAAGGGTTTTCAAGAGACCATATGTTCGCTTCTAAGCATGCTAGAGAGCTGAAAATTGCTCTCCTGGTATACTTTTCCCTGCTCTTTCAGAATCTGGCATTAAAATTAAGCTCACGGGAAGCACTTCAAAGCTATGGACTTGCAAACATCAGTTTTTGGTTCACTTTGGACTGCATCTGAATTTTTCAATAAAACTTGGGGAATTTTCAGTGTTCTCTATAAGGATCAAAATACCAAGTTTTCATCAAAATCAGGAATGATGCGCATGGAACTTTTCTGGACATTGGTTGATTTGGCACGGACTGACCCTTTCACATTTTGCTAATTGTGTACAGGCTGTGTTTTTAAGCCTGTTTATAAAGAGCATGCTGCTGCAGCATTAACAGTTAACAGTTGTTAACAATTAATACTTTATTTGTACTAGCAGTAAAGGTGGACCTTCATTAACGACGTCACTTCCTTGTTTAGGGCCTCGTTAGCATTCAACGGATTTGTTCGTTTAGTTAGAATGAGTAATGGCAGCAGAAGAGCTTGCAGTAAATATTTCTGCCTTAGCAGATGACATGGAAATTAATCGGGTATCAGCAGTAGATGCGTTTGATAGGTCGTTTGTGTTGTCACAGAGGGTAGAGGAACTTACAATCTTAACTGGACTTGATACGAGAAGGGTGCAAACTAATGTAGCTCAGGCGTTACATCAAGTCACGCAGTTGGTTACACGCAGATTGGGGAGACATGCCATCGAGATACCTGTGGTGGCCATTGAGGGCACAAGGAAGTGACGTCGTTAATGAAGGTCCACCTTGATGAGCGGTCTGACAGTTGGGAATTGCAAATTGAGTTTTCTCCCGAACATGCAATGCAATTCCCGGGGACGCCATTGCCATTTGAATAAAGAGGCAACAAGCCCATGGTAATACGAAATGCAATTCAGTGATTTGTTATTCTATTTGTTATTCAAAATATTTTTAAATGAATTAAGGATTTCATAAGCACTTTGCACATTGAAATGCCGATTGCAGAATGTATTTTCAAATTACATGCACAGATTAAATATTGAAATGACAAATGCGTGCTCTGATTGAATATTGAATTGACAATTGCCAAATGAATTTCCATTTGAGTAAAGAGGAAAAAAGCCCATGGCAAAACGAAATGCAATTCAGTGAATTGTCATTCTATTTTTTATTCAAAACATTATGAAATTAATTAAGGATTGCATAAGCACTTTGCACATTGAATTGCCGATTGCAAAATATATTTTCAAATTACATGCACAGATTAAATATTGAAATGAGAAATGCATGCTCTGATTGAATATTGAATTGACAATTGCAAAATGAATTGCCATTTGAATTTTTGTGCTTATAATCTTCCATACTTGTTCAGTCCAAGAGCCGTACGTTTGTATTTGGTTAACGTTTGCTCCCTTAACTGTAATCCTTTATTATGTTTATGATTTAAGTTCTGCATTTTAAGTATGTTTAAATACCTTATTTATGAAGGATGGCATAACATTGCGTTCTTAGTGCAGTCAGCCCATGCTAAGTCGGCTGCAGAGCTATTGTGCTAACTCATTTAAATATTGTTTAAATATAAAAGGCTGTTAATTTATCATTCCGGAACGAGATAATTGCTGTTATTTGGCGGTGTGTGATGTTTACCGGGAGTTCAATTTGGTTGTTGCAGAACCACACGTATATCCCCACGAAAGCAAGTTGCTCTTGTTAATAAAGGCTGGTGGAACGACGGACTGATGCATTCTGACCGATGCACACTCAGGGCTCATAACGCCATAAGCAAGCAACATTAATAGGCGGCACCTCCTTCTTCACAAGTCCCTCTAATGATTAAAATGCATCAGCAGCTGCAAAGCTATTCACAATCGGACGTGCCATCATCACCCACCTTCACACACAGACTGGGGAGCCCCTTTCAGTCCAGGCAGGAGACCAACACTGAGTCCCGATAAGTGCCAGGCGATGCACGCTCCGGTTAGTACTGAGTTCTCCCCCTTCCTTTAGGCCACTTAAAAAAAAAAATTGGTTCTCGTCCCCTCCCGACCCGCCGAAATGCCTCCGACCCGAATTTTTTTAAAATTTTTATTTCGTAAAAATCGCATGGAAAACGCCCAAGAATGACGAAATTTGAATTTCCCGTGCATTCCACATCGACGATTGTCGATTCGGAACCACTCGGGAACCCTCGGCGCAGATGCCGTTTTCCAGCCATTTTGTTTACACTTACTTTGAGTGGGGAAATTCTCGGATGTTTTCAAGAGGGTCCAGCTGCAGAAGACTGTAGAGTGGAACTCCACAGGAAATATGTCAGCTCCACAGGAAACACGTGATCTTTAAGAACGTAAAGTGGGGCTAATCTTTACGCCGTAAAATGGAGCTCCACAGGAAACACGCCATCTACACTGTGTTTGTACCAAGAGAGAGTCTGGACTAAGTCTTCGAACCTGAAGTAAGTTAAGCGACGCGACAAACATATAAAAATAATATCGTGTGCACACAATATTTGAGTCTAACGTTATGTTGCTTGACGAGCTGTTTTAGCACTTGTCATATAGAGCTGGCTTTCCATGAAAACGTTTAATGTTTACTTTAAAAAAAAAATGTATTTTTGCTCGTTTTGCTGCAAAGTCTTATTAACCATCTGACAGTTACGTGTATTTAGTTAGAAGCCGTAGGCGCAGTAATCCTTACACTTTGTATTGTGTTTTCTGATATTACAGTTGCCATTACATTAAAAGGAACATTGTTTTATAAACCAAATTGTAAACATGGATCCCCGTTTAAAAGCGGCTTTGCTTTTTCAAGGTATGTTGCATCTGATTTCATGCGCAGTGAGTTTGTTGATTTTTACTACATATTTTCGATAATCTTTATAACAAATTCTTTTAATAATTTCACCAACATGACAAGTAGATAGTAATAAGCATTGTTTTTAATAAACATCGTTTGTTGATCTCTGTGGTTTGTCTCAGGTTTTCAGTTTACTTTAGAGGCTTTTAATATTTTACTTAGACCTTTTTCATATGCATGCTATTAGTATGGAATAAATTGCTTAAATATAATTTCATTCAGTTGATTTATACTAGTATATTTTTGCTTACAGACAAAATTATACGGCGGTGCACACTACCATGCCGGGACAAGGTACATTGTCACCCGGACTTGGCTTCCTCCCTACAACTGTGAGCCACTTCAATCCCTTCCTGTAAGTACAAATTTTCCTGGGTGATTATTATTTAGAACTAGTGTAAGAGTACTTCATGTAAAATATTGATCTCCATTTCAGAATGATGCAGAGAGGAAGGACATTATTGTGTTCCCACTATGGACTCCTGGGCATTTTTAGCTTTGTGTATGTAGGAGCACATCAATACCATACAATACACTTAACCGAATAAAAGCCCAAAAGTCTGAGGATGTTAGGATTTTAAGATTTTATTGTAATTGTGTCAGTTACATCTTGGTACAGCTTTAATTTACGCATTTTAAGCCATGGGCAACTACTGTGAATCATTGACTGACTGTTATTGCAATGGCATTGCTTAACACCTTGAGTAACTGTCTCTTAGGTGATGAAGCCAGGTATAAAAGAAATGTTCTTTCTCGACTCATGATGTGCTAAGAAAAGGACATGATTTGGTGGCCACCAATATGTGTCACTCTTGAGGTCAATTTTCTGTTTATGTTAGTGTGCAGGAACCTGTTCAGTGTTCCAGGTTAAGTACATTTTAGATCACGTTCTGATCTATTTTGTGTTCAGCATGTCTTCAGTTTATTCAGTGAATTCACATGCTTACTTGACAGACCTGTACTGTGGAGTACAGCCTTTTGATTAAAAGGTGATACATCAGATGTTAAATCAGATATTTAAATAATAGTATTAAAACACCTAGAAGATGAGTTCTGACAGTAGAATTGGTTTATCCGATATAGTTACCAAATTATGTCATTAAATTGTCGTTATAATTGGGCAGTGCAGTTCAGTCTGAATAAATGTGTCAGCTAAATGCTGTAAATGTTAAAATATGATGAAACAGAAATTACAGAACTTCTGTAGAGGTTGATCAAGACTAAGCATATGAATGTACTTTCGGGTCAGTCCATGCCAAATCAACCAGGGGCTCCATGGGCATCATTCCTGGTTTTGATGAAAACTTGGTATTTAAAATTTGATCCTTATAGAGAACACTGGAAATTCCCCAAGTTTTATTGAAAAATTCTGATGCAGTCCAAAGTTATGGCCCTTTCAAATTTGGGTGCCACGCCCCTTTTTTGCACTCACGAATCACGCATGTAATTTGTAAGGGTTTTCAAGAGACCATATGTTCGCTTCTAAGCATGCTAGAGAGCTGAAAATTGCTCTCCTGGTATACTTTTCTCTGCTCTTTCAGAATCTGGCATTAAAATTAAGCTCACGGGAAGCACTTCAAAGCTATGGACTTGCAAACATCAGTTTTTGGTTCACTTTGGACTGCATCTGAATTTTTCAATAAAACTTGGGGAATTTTCAGTGTTCTCTATAAGGATCAAAATACCAAGTTTTCATCAAAATCAGGAATGATGCGCATGGAACTTTTCTGGACATTGGTTGATTTGGCACGGACTGACCCTTTCACATTTTGCTAATTGTGTACAGGCTGTGTTTTTAAGCCTGTTTATAAAGAGCATGCTGCTGCAGCATTAACAGTTAACAGTTGTTAACAATTAATACTTTATTTGTACTAGCAGTAAAGGTGGACCTTCATTAACGACGTCACTTCCTTGTTTAGGGCCTCGTTAGCATTCAACGGATTTGTTCGTTTAGTTAGAATGAGTAATGGCAGCAGAAGAGCTTGCAGTAAATATTTCTGCCTTAGCAGATGACATGGAAATTAATCGGGTATCAGCAGTAGATGCGTTTGATAGGTCGTTTGTGTTGTCACAGAGGGTAGAGGAACTTACAATCTTAACTGGACTTGATACGAGAAGGGTGCAAACTAATGTAGCTCAGGCGTTACATCAAGTCACGCAGTTGGTTACACGCAGATTGGGGAGACATGCCATCGAGATACCTGTGGTGGCCATTGAGGGCACAAGGAAGTGACGTCGTTAATGAAGGTCCACCTTGATGAGCGGTCTGACAGTTGGGAATTGCAAATTGAGTTTTCTCCCGAACATGCAATGCAATTCCCGGGGACGCCATTGCCATTTGAATAAAGAGGCAACAAGCCCATGGTAATACGAAATGCAATTCAGTGATTTGTTATTCTATTTGTTATTCAAAATATTTTTAAATGAATTAAGGATTTCATAAGCACTTTGCACATTGAAATGCCGATTGCAGAATGTATTTTCAAATTACATGCACAGATTAAATATTGAAATGACAAATGCGTGCTCTGATTGAATATTGAATTGACAATTGCCAAATGAATTTCCATTTGAGTAAAGAGGCAAAAAGCCCATGGCAAAACGAAATGCAATTCAGTGAATTGTCATTCTATTTTTTATTCAAAACATTATGAAATTAATTAAGGATTGCATAAGCACTTTGCACATTGAATTGCCGATTGCAAAATATATTTTCAAATTACATGCACAGATTAAATATTGAAATGAGAAATGCATGCTCTGATTGAATATTGAATTGACAATTGCAAAATGAATTGCCATTTGAATTTTTGTGCTTATAATCTTCCATACTTGTTCAGTCCAAGAGCCGTACGTTTGTATTTGGTTAACGTTTGCTCCCTTAACTGTAATCCTTTATTATGTTTATGATTTAAGTTCTGCATTTTAAGTATGTTTAAATACCTTATTTATGAAGGATGGCATAACATTGCGTTCTTAGTGCAGTCAGCCCATGCTAAGTCGGCTGCAGAGCTATTGTGCTAACTCATTTAAATATTGTTTAAATATAAAAGGCTGTTAATTTATCATTCCGGAACGAGATAATTGCTGTTATTTGGCGGTGTGTGATGTTTACCGGGAGTTCAATTTGGTTGTTGCAGAACCACACGTATATCCCCACGAAAGCAAGTTGCTCTTGTTAATAAAGGCTGGTGGAACGACGGACTGATGCATCCTGACCGATGCACACTCAGGGCTCATAACGCCATAAGCAAGCAACATTAATAGGCGGCACCTCCTTCTTCACAAGTCCCTCTAATGATTAAAATGCATCAGCAGCTGCAAAGCTATTCACAATCGGACGTGCCATCATCACCCACCTTCACACACAGACTGGGGAGCCCCTTTCAGTCCAGGCAGGAGACCAACACTGAGTCCCGATAAGTGCCAGGCGATGCACGCTCCGGTTAGTACTGAGTTCTCCCCCTTCCTTTAGGCCACTTAAAAAAAAAAATTGGTTCTCGTCCCCTCCCGACCCGCCGAAATGCCTCCGACCCGAATTTTTTTTAAATTTTTATTTCGTAAAAATCGCATGGAAAACGCCCAAGAATGACGAAATTTGAATTTCCCGTGCATTCCACATCGACGATTGTCGATTCGGAACCACTCGGGAACCCTCGGCGCAGATGCCGTTTTCCAGCCATTTTGTTTACACTTACTTTGAGTGGGGAAATTCTCGGATGTTTTCAAGAGGGTCCAGCTGCAGAAGACTGTAGAGTGGAACTCCACAGGAAATATGTCAGCTCCACAGGAAACACGTGATCTTTAAGAACGTAAAGTGGGGCTAATCTTTACGCCGTAAAATGGAGCTCCACAGGAAACACGCCATCTACACTGTGTTTGTACCAAGAGAGAGTCTGGACTAAGTCTTCGAACCTGAAGTAAGTTAAGCGACGCGACAAACATATAAAAATAATATCGTGTGCACACAATATTTGAGTCTAACGTTATGTTGCTTGACGAGCTGTTTTAGCACTTGTCATATAGAGCTGGCTTTCCATGAAAACGTTTAATGTTTACTTTAAAAAAAAAATGTATTTTTGCTCGTTTTGCTGCAAAGTCTTATTAACCATCTGACAGTTACGTGTATTTAGTTAGAAGCCGTAGGCGCAGTAATCCTTACACTTTGTATTGTGTTTTCTGATATTACAGTTGCCATTACATTAAAAGGAACATTGTTTTATAAACCAAATTGTAAACATGGATCCCCGTTTAAAAGCGGCTTTGCTTTTTCAAGGTATGTTGCATCCGATTTCATGCGCAGTGAGTTTGTTGATTTTTACTACATATTTTCGATAATCTTTATAACAAATTCTTTTAATAATTTCACCAACATGACAAGTAGATAGTAATAAGCATTGTTTTTAATAAACATCGTTTGTTGATCTCTGTGGTTTGTCTCAGGTTTTCAGTTTACTTTAGAGGCTTTTAATATTTTACTTAGACCTTTTTCATATGCATGCTATCAGTATGGAATAAATTGCTTAAATATAATTTCATTCAGTTGATTTATACTAGTATATTTTTGCTTACAGACAAAATTATACGGCGGTGCACACTACCATGCCGGGACAAGGTACATTGTCACCCGGACTTGGCTTCCTCCCTACAACTGTGAGCCACTTCAATCCCTTCCTGTAAGTACAAATTTTCCTGGGTGATTATTATTTAGAACTAGTGTAAGAGTACTTCATGTAAAATATTGATCTCCATTTCAGAATGATGCAGAGAGGAAGGACATTATTGTGTTCCCACTATGGACTCCTGGGCATTTTTAGCTTTGTGTATGTAGGAGCACATCAATACCATACAATACACTTAACCGAATAAAAGCCCAAAAGTCTGAGGATGTTAGGATTTTAAGATTTTATTGTAATTGTGTCAGTTACATCTTGGTACAGCTTTAATTTACGCATTTTAAGCCATGGGCAACTACTGTGAATCATTGACTGACTGTTATTGCAATGGCATTGCTTAACACCTTGAGTAACTGTCTCTTAGGTGATGAAGCCAGGTATAAAAGAAATGTTCTTTCTCGACTCATGATGTGCTAAGAAAAGGACATGATTTGGTGGCCACCAATATGTGTCACTCTTGAGGTCAATTTTCTGTTTATGTTAGTGTGCAGGAACCTGTTCAGTGTTCCAGGTTAAGTACATTTTAGATCACGTTCTGATCTATTTTGTGTTCAGCATGTCTTCAGTTTATTCAGTGAATTCACATGCTTACTTGACAGACCTGTACTGTGGAGTACAGCCTTTTGATTAAAAGGTGATACATCAGATGTTAAATCAGATATTTAAATAATAGTATTAAAACACCTAGAAGATGAGTTCTGACAGTAGAATTGGTTTATCCGATATAGTTACCAAATTATGTCATTAAATTGTCGTTATAATTGGGCAGTGCAGTTCAGTCTGAATAAATGTGTCAGCTAAATGCTGTAAATGTTAAAATATGATGAAACAGAAATTACAGAACTTCTGTAGAGGTTGATCAAGACTAAGCATATGAATGAACTTTCGGGTCAGTCCATGCCAAATCAACCAGGGGCTCCATGGGCATCATTCCTGGTTTTGATGAAAACTTGGTATTTAAAATTTGATCCTTATAGAGAACACTGGAAATTCCCCAAGTTTTATTGAAAAATTCTGATGCAGTCCAAAGTTATGGCCCTTTCAAATTTGGGTGCCACGCCCCTTTTTTGCACTCACGAATCACGCATGTAATTTGTAAGGGTTTTCAAGAGACCATATGTACGCTTCTAAGCATGCTAGAGAGCTGAAAATTGCTCTCCTGGTATACTTTTCCCTGCTCTTTCAGAATCTGGCATTAAAATTAAGCTCACGGGAAGCACTTCAAAGCTATGGACTTGCAAACATCAGTTTTTGGTTCACTTTGGACTGCATCTGAATTTTTCAATAAAACTTGGGGAATTTTCAGTGTTCTCTATAAGGATCAAAATACCAAGTTTTCATCAAAATCAGGAATGATGCGCATGGAACTTTTCTGGACATTGGTTGATTTGGCACGGACTGACCCTTTCACATTTTGCTAATTGTGTACAGGCTGTGTTTTTAAGCCTGTTTATAAAGAGCATGCTGCTGCAGCATTAACAGTTAACAGTTGTTAACAATTAATACTTTATTTGTACTAGCAGTAAAGGTGGACCTTCATTAACGACGTCACTTCCTTGTTTAGGGCCTCGTTAGCATTCAACGGATTTGTTCGTTTAGTTAGAATGAGTAATGGCAGCAGAAGAGCTTGCAGTAAATATTTCTGCCTTAGCAGATGACATGGAAATTAATCGGGTATCAGCAGTAGATGCGTTTGATAGGTCGTTTGTGTTGTCACAGAGGGTAGAGGAACTTACAATCTTAACTGGACTTGATACGAGAAGGGTGCAAACTAATGTAGCTCAGGCGTTACATCAAGTCACGCAGTTGGTTACACGCAGATTGGGGAGACATGCCATCGAGATACCTGTGGTGGCCATTGAGGGCACAAGGAAGTGACGTCGTTAATGAAGGTCCACCTTGATGAGCGGTCTGACAGTTGGGAATTGCAAATTGAGTTTTCTCCCGAACATGCAATGCAATTCCCGGGGACGCCATTGTCATTTGAATAAAGAGGCAACAAGCCCATGGTAATACGAAATGCAATTCAGTGATTTGTTATTCTATTTGTTATTCAAAATATTTTTAAATGAATTAAGGATTTCATAAGCACTTTGCACATTGAAATGCCGATTGCAGAATGTATTTTCAAATTACATGCACAGATTAAATATTGAAATGACAAATGCGTGCTCTGATTGAATATTGAATTGACAATTGCCAAATGAATTTCCATTTGAGTAAAGAGGCAAAAAGCCCATGGCAAAACGAAATGCAATTCAGTGAATTGTCATTCTATTTTTTATTCAAAACATTATGAAATTAATTAAGGATTGCATAAGCACTTTGCACATTGAATTGCCGATTGCAAAATATATTTTCAAATTACATGCACAGATTAAATATTGAAATGAGAAATGCATGCTCTGATTGAATATTGAATTGACAATTGCAAAATGAATTGCCATTTGAATTTTTGTGCTTATAATCTTCCATACTTGTTCAGTCCAAGAGCCGTACGTTTGTATTTGGTTAACGTTTGCTCCCTTAACTGTAATCCTTTATTATGTTTATGATTTAAGTTCTGCATTTTAAGTATGTTTAAATACCTTATTTATGAAGGATGGCATAACATTGCGTTCTTAGTGCAGTCAGCCCATGCTAAGTCGGCTGCAGAGCTATTGTGCTAACTCATTTAAATATTGTTTAAATATAAAAGGCTGTTAATTTATCATTCCGGAACGAGATAATTGCTGTTATTTGGCGGTGTGTGATGTTTACCGGGAGTTCAATTTGGTTGTTGCAGAACCACACGTATATCCCCACGAAAGCAAGTTGCTCTTGTTAATAAAGGCTGGTGGAACGACGGACTGATGCATTCTGACCGATGCACACTCAGGGCTCATAACGCCATAAGCAAGCAACATTAATAGGCGGCACCTCCTTCTTCACAAGTCCCTCTAATGATTAAAATGCATCAGCAGCTGCAAAGCTATTCACAATCGGACGTGCCATCATCACCCACCTTCACACACAGACTGGGGAGCCCCTTTCAGTCCAGGCAGGAGACCAACACTGAGTCCCGATAAGTGCCAGGCGATGCACGCTCCGGTTAGTACTGAGTTCTCCCCCTTCCTTTAGGCCACTTAAAAAAAAAAATTGGTTCTCGTCCCCTCCCGACCCGCCGAAATGCCTCCGACCCGAATTTTTTTAAAATTTTTATTTCGTAAAAATCGCATGGAAAACGCCCAAGAATGACGAAATTTGAATTTCCCGTGCATTCCACATCGACGATTGTCGATTCGGAACCACTCGGGAACCCTCGGCGCAGATGCCGTTTTCCAGCCATTTTGTTTACACTTACTTTGAGTGGGGAAATTCTCGGATGTTTTCAAGAGGGTCCAGCTGCAGAAGACTGTAGAGTGGAACTCCACAGGAAATATGTCAGCTCCACAGGAAACACGTGATCTTTAAGAACGTAAAGTGGGGCTAATCTTTACGCCGTAAAATGGAGCTCCACAGGAAACACGCCATCTACACTGTGTTTGTACCAAGAGAGAGTCTGGACTAAGTCTTCGAACCTGAAGTAAGTTAAGCGACGCGACAAACATATAAAAATAATATCGTGTGCACACAATATTTGAGTCTAACGTTATGTTGCTTGACGAGCTGTTTTAGCACTTGTCATATAGAGCTGGCTTTCCATGAAAACGTTTAATGTTTACTTTAAAAAAAAAATGTATTTTTGCTCGTTTTGCTGCAAAGTCTTATTAACCATCTGACAGTTACGTGTATTTAGTTAGAAGCCGTAGAAGCAGTAATCCTTACACTTTGTATTGTGTTTTCTGATATTACAGTTGCCATTACATTAAAAGGAACATTGTTTTATAAACCAAATTGTAAACATGGATCCCCGTTTAAAAGCGGCTTTGCTTTTTCAAGGTATGTTGCATCCGATTTCATGCGCAGTGAGTTTGTTGATTTTTACTACATATTTTCGATAATCTTTATAACAAATTCTTTTAATAATTTCACCAACATGACAAGTAGATAGTAATAAGCATTGTTTTTAATAAACATCGTTTGTTGATCTCTGTGGTTTGTCTCAGGTTTTCAGTTTACTTTAGAGGCTTTTAATATTTTACTTAGACCTTTTTCATATGCATGCTATCAGTATGGAATAAATTGCTTAAATATAATTTCATTCAGTTGATTTATACTAGTATATTTTTGCTTACAGACAAAATTATACGGCGGTGCACACTACCATGCCGGGACAAGGTACATTGTCACCCGGACTTGGCTTCCTCCCTACAACTGTGAGCCACTTCAATCCCTTCCTGTAAGTACAAATTTTCCTGGGTGATTATTATTTAGAACTAGTGTAAGAGTACTTCATGTAAAATATTGATCTCCATTTCAGAATGATGCAGAGAGGAAGGACATTATTGTGTTCCCACTATGGACTCCTGGGCATTTTTAGCTTTGTGTATGTAGGAGCACATCAATACCATACAATACACTTAACCGAATAAAAGCCCAAAAGTCTGAGGATGTTAGGATTTTAAGATTTTATTGTAATTGTGTCAGTTACATCTTGGTACAGCTTTAATTTACGCATTTTAAGCCATGGGCAACTACTGTGAATCATTGACTGACTGTTATTGCAATGGCATTGCTTAACACCTTGAGTAACTGTCTCTTAGGTGATGAAGCCAGGTATAAAAGAAATGTTCTTTCTCGACTCATGATGTGCTAAGAAAAGGACATGATTTGGTGGCCACCAATATGTGTCACTCTTGAGGTCAATTTTCTGTTTATGTTAGTGTGCAGGAACCTGTTCAGTGTTCCAGGTTAAGTACATTTTAGATCACGTTCTGATCTATTTTGTGTTCAGCATGTCTTCAGTTTATTCAGTGAATTCACATGCTTACTTGACAGACCTGTACTGTGGAGTACAGCCTTTTGATTAAAAGGTGATACATCAGATGTTAAATCAGATATTTAAATAATAGTATTAAAACACCTAGAAGATGAGTTCTGACAGTAGAATTGGTTTATCCGATATAGTTACCAAATTATGTCATTAAATTGTCGTTATAATTGGGCAGTGCAGTTCAGTCTGAATAAATGTGTCAGCTAAATGCTGTAAATGTTAAAATATGATGAAACAGAAATTACAGAACTTCTGTAGAGGTTGATCAAGACTAAGCATATGAATGAACTTTCGGGTCAGTCCATGCCAAATCAACCAGGGGCTCCATGGGCATCATTCCTGGTTTTGATGAAAACTTGGTATTTAAAATTTGATCCTTATAGAGAACACTGGAAATTCCCCAAGTTTTATTGAAAAATTCTGATGCAGTCCAAAGTTATGGCCCTTTCAAATTTGGGTGCCACGCCCCTTTTTTGCACTCACGAATCACGCATGTAATTTGTAAGGGTTTTCAAGAGACCATATGTACGCTTCTAAGCATGCTAGAGAGCTGAAAATTGCTCTCCTGGTATACTTTTCCCTGCTCTTTCAGAATCTGGCATTAAAATTAAGCTCACGGGAAGCACTTCAAAGCTATGGACTTGCAAACATCAGTTTTTGGTTCACTTTGGACTGCATCTGAATTTTTCAATAAAACTTGGGGAATTTTCAGTGTTCTCTATAAGGATCAAAATACCAAGTTTTCATCAAAATCAGGAATGATGCGCATGGAACTTTTCTGGACATTGGTTGATTTGGCACGGACTGACCCTTTCACATTTTGCTAATTGTGTACAGGCTGTGTTTTTAAGCCTGTTTATAAAGAGCATGCTGCTGCAGCATTAACAGTTAACAGTTGTTAACAATTAATACTTTATTTGTACTAGCAGTAATTTCTGTATGTTATATCTTAAAATAACAGGAAGCTTGCAGAGAATATCAGTCCAGGGGAGTGGTCTGAAATGAATGGCTTTGAGTTGGAGGTATGTGATCATGTGTGTGATTATATAGAGATTTTCTAATACAGGTTTATTGATGAAATGTGATTAAAGAGTGTTTTATCCCATTGTGATAATAAAGGGGTTTCCAAGCCAAGACTTTGAGGTTGACTGTGGCATCTACATGTTGATGGTAAGATTCGTCATTCAGATATTTTTGGACTGTCAAGATGCTTTTGAGAATAAGTCATGAACATTGACATTTATTTTTTAATTGACAGTCTGCTTTATATGTGGTGCTGGATGCTCCCTTTTATTACACCATAGTAAGTAGCTCTTTTTAGAGAGCAATAAAGTATGTGTGCAAAGAAGTCACTAAATGACACTAAATTGATTTTTAATAGTTAGACATGCCGAAATTGCGGAAATGGTGGTGCCTGCTGCTAATGGAAAACTTCGATCTCCGAAGGTCAGTGTGTGTGTGTATCTGTTAAGTTTGACTGAAAAATGAAATTAAAGACACATTATTAATATCAGTATTTCTCCATTATAAGTTATGGGAAGGTATTTGCACACTGGACAAAGGAATCAGAGGCTGTGCTGAGAGGTGAACATGCACCTGTATTCAGACTAAGAAAGCGCAAATCTGTGGAACTTAGCCTGGTCAGTGCACACTTTAAACCTTACTTTTAGCAGTAAATTGTTTTACTTCTGAAAAAGTGTTATAATAATGTTTCTTCCTATGCTTCTGACAGAAACCAGCAGAAGGGATGTGCTGGATGGAGACAACATAGAATCCAAGGAGCCATTCCTCTTTGGTTTTCAGGTCCAAGAGGACATGGAATTATTTTTACAGGCCTGTGTTGACCAGCGGGGCCTTCGGGTTAATGCTGTCTGTTATAAGAATGATTAAATTACTGGCACATGAGTGTGTTGATTATTATTTTTTTATTTCATCCTGTTTGTTGTTGCCTTCTAAATAAATGTAACAGTTTATTAAATATAATTATTACATGTCGATCATCATTTATACAACTAGTGTGTGTGTGTGTGTGTGTGTGTGTGTGTGTATGTATGTATGTATGTATGTATGT
>NW_026043607.1:0-33566 GCF_023856365.1 Brienomyrus brachyistius
TAATATGCTAATATGCTAATATGCTATGCTAATATGCTAATATGCTAATACACTAACACGCTATGCTAATATGCTAATATGCTAATTTGCTAATATGCTAATATGCTAATAGGCTAATATGCTATGCTTATATGCTAATAATGCTATGCTAATATGCTAATATGCTAATATGCTAATATGCTAATACGCTAATATGCTAACACGCTATGCTAATATGCTAATATGCTTAATATGCTAATATGCTATGCTAATATGCTAATATGCTATGCTAATATGCTAATATGCTAATACGCTAACACGCTATGCTAATATGCTAATATGCTAATATGCTAATATGCTAATATGCTAATATGCTATACTAATATGCTAATATGCTAATATGCTATATGCATGCTAATATGCTAATATGCTAATATGCTAATATACTATGCTAATATGCTAATATGCTAATATGCTATGCTAATATGCTAATATGCTAATATGCTAATATGCTATATGCTAATATGCTAATATGCTATGCTAATACGCTAATACGCTAACACGCTAACACGCTATGCTAATATGCTAATATGCTAATATGCTAATATGCTAATATGCTAATATGCTAATATGCTATGCTAATATGCTAATATGCTAATATGCTAATATGCTATGCTAATATGCTAATATGCTATGCTATATCTAATTGTTATGTTAATATGCTAATATGCTATGCTAATATGCTAATATGCTAATATGCTAATATGCTAATATGCTAATATGCTAATATGCTATGCTAATATGCTAATATACTAATATGCTAATATGCTAATATGCTAATATGCTAATATACTTATATGCTAATATGCTAATATGCTATGCTAATATGTTAATATGCTAATATGCTAATATGCTAATATGCTAATATGCTATGCTAATATGCTAATATGCTAATATGCTAATATGCTAATATGCTAATATGCTAATAGTAATATGCTAATATGCTATGCTAATATGCTAATATGCTAATATGCTAATATGCTAATATGCTAATATGCTAATACACTAACACGCTATGCTAATATGCTAATATGCTAATATGCTAATATGCTAATATGCTAATATGCTATGCTAATATGCTAATATGCTAATACGCTAACACGCTATGCTAATATGCTAGTATGCTAATATGCTAATATACTAATATGCTAATATGCTAATATGCTATGCTAATATGCTAATATGCTAATATGCTATGCTAATAAGCTAATATGCTAATATGCTAATATGCTAATATGCTAATATGCTAATATGCTATGCTAATATGCTAATATGCAAATATACTAATATGCTAATATGCCTATGCTAATATGCTAATATACTAATATGCTAATATGCTATATGCTAATATGCTATGCTAATATGCTAATATGCTAATATGCTAATATGCTAATATGCTATGCTAATATACTAATATGATAATATGCTAATATGCTAATATGCTAATATGCTATGCTAATATGCTAATATGCTAATATGCTAATATGCTAATATGCTAATATGCTAATATGCTAATATGCTATGCTAATATGCTAATATGCTAATATGCTAATATGCTATGCTAATATGCTAATATGCTAATATACTAATATGCTAATATGCTAATATGCTAATATGCTAATATGCTATGCTAATATGCTAATATGGTAATATGCTAATATGCTAATATGCTAATATGCTAATACGCTAATATGCTAACAAGCTATGCTAATATGCTAATAAGCTATTATGCTATGCTAATATGCTAATATGCTAATATGCTAATAAGCTAATATGCTAATATGCTAATATGCTAATATGCTATGCTAATATGCTAATATGCTAATATGCTAATATACTAATATGCTAATATGCTAATATGCTAATATGCTAATATGCTAATAGGCAAATATGCTATGCTAATATGCTAATATGCTAATATGCTAATATGCTATGCAAATATGCTAATATACTAATATGCTAATATACTAATATACTAATATGCTAATATGCTATGCTAATATGCTAATATGCTAATATGCTAATATGCTAATATGCTAATATGCTAATATGCTATGCTAATATGCTAATATGCTAATATGCTAATATGCTAATATGCTAATATGCTAATATGCTAATATGCTATGCTAATATGCTAATATGCTAATACGCTAATATGCTAACAAGCTATGCTAATATGCTAATATGCTAATATGCTAATATGCAAATATGCTATGCTAATATGCTAATATGCTAATATGCTAATATGCTAATGTGCTAATATGCTAATATGTTAATATGCTAATATGCTAATATGCTAATATGCTAATATGCTAATACGCTAACACGCTATGCTAATATGCTATGCGAATATGCTAATATGCTAATATGCTAATATGCTATGCTAATATGCTAATATGCTAATATACTAATATGCTAATATGCTAATATGCTATGCTAATATGCTAATATGCTAATATGCTAATATGCCTAATATGCTAATATGCTAATATGCTAATACACTAACACGCTATGCTAATATGCTAATATGCTAATATGCTAATATGCTATGCTAATATGCTAATATGCTAATATAGCTAATATGCTAATATGCTAATACGCTAATATGCTAATATGCTAATATGCTATGCTAATATGCTAATATGCTAATATGCTAATATGCTAATATGCTATGCTAATATGCTATGCTAATATGTTAATATGCTAATATGCTAATATGCTAATATGCTAATATGCTAATATGCTAATATACTATGCTAATATGCTAATATGCTAATATGCTAATATGCTAATATGCTATGCGAATATGCTAATATGCTAATATGCTAATATGCTATGCTAATATGCTAATATGCTAATACACTAACACGCTATGCTAATATGCTAATATGCTAATATGCTAATTTGCTAATATGCTAATATGCTAATAGGCTAATATGCTATGCTTATATGCTAATATGCTATGCTAATATGCTAATATGCTAATATGCTAATATGCTAATACGCTAATATGCTAACACGCTATGCTAATATGCTAATATGCTAATATGCTAATATGCTAATATGCTAATATGCTATGCTAATATGCTAATATGCTATGCTAATATGCTAATATGCTAATACGCTAACACGCTATGCTAATATGCTAATATGCTAATATGCTAATATGCTATGCTAATATGCTAATATGCTAATATGCTAATATGCTAATATGCTATGCTAATATGCTAATATGCTAATATGCTAATATACTATGCTAATATGCTAATATGCTAATGCTATGCTAATATGCTAATATGCTAATATGCTAATATGCTAATATGCTAATATGCTAATATGCTAATATGCTAATCTATGCTAATACGCTAATACGCTAACATGCTAATATGCTAATATGCTAATATGCTAATATGCTAATATGCTAATATGCTAATATGCTATGCTAATATGCTAATATGCTAATATGCTAATATGCTAATATGCTAATATGCTATGCTAATATGCTAATATGTTATGTTAATATGCTAATATGCTATACTAATATGCTAATATGCTAATATGCTAATATGCTAATATGCTAATATGCTAAAATGCTAATATGCTATGCTAATATGCTAATATACTAATATGCTAATATGCTAATATGCTAATATGCTAATATGCTAATATGCTAATATGCTTATATGCTAATATGCTAATATGCTATGCTAATATGTTAATATGCTAATATGCTAATATGCTAATATGCTAATATGCTAATATGCTATGCTAATATGCTAATATGCTAATATGCTAATATGCTAATAGGCTAATATGCTATGCTAATATGCTAATATGCTAATATGCTAATATGCTAATATGCTAATACACTAACACGCTATGCTAATATGCTAATATGCTAATATGCTAATATGCTAATATGCTAATATGCTAATATGCTAATATGCTATGCTAATATGCTAATATGCTAATACGCTAACACGCTATGCTAATATGCTAGTATGCTAATTATGCTAATATACTAATATGCTAATATGCTAATATGCTATGCTAATATGCTAATATGCTAATATGCTATGCTAATATGCTAATATGCTAATATGCTAATATGCTAATATGCTAATATGCTAATATGCTAATATGCTAATATGCTATGCTAATATGCTAATATGCTAATATACTAATATGCTAATATGCTATGCTAATATGCTAATATACTAATATGCTAATATGCTAATATGCTAATATGCTATGCTAATATGCTAATATGCTAATATGCTAATATGCTATGCTAATATGCTAATATGCTAATATGCTAATATGCTAATATGCTAATATGCTAATATGCTAATATGCTAATATGCTATGCTAATATGCTAATATGCTAATATGCTAATATGCTAATATGCTAATATGCTAATATGCTATGCTAATATGCTAATATGCTAATATGCTAATATGCTATGCTAATATGCTAATATGCTAATATACTAATATGCTAATATGCTAATATGCTAATATGCTAATATGCTAATATGCTAATATGCTATGCTAATATGGTAATATGCTAATATGCTAATATGGTAATATGCTAATATGCTAATATGCTAATATGCTAATACGCTAATATGCTAACAAGCTATGCTAATATGCTAATAAGCTAATATGCTATGCTAATATGCTAATATGCTAATATGCTAATAAGCTAATATGCTAATATGCTATGCTAATATGCTAATATGCTAATATGCTAATATGCTAATATGCTAATAGGCTAATATGCTAATATGCTATGCTAATATGCTAATATGCTAATATGCTAATATGCTAATATGCTAATATGCTATGCTAATATGCTAATATGCTAATATGCTAATATGCTAATATGCTAATATGCTATGCTATGCTAATATGCTAATATGTTATGTTAATATGCTAATATGCTATACTAATATGCTAATATGCTAATATGCTAATATGCTAATATGCTAATATGCTAATATGCTATGCTAATATGCTAATATACTAATATGCTAATATGCTAATATGCTAATATGCTAATATGCTTATATGCTAATATGCTAATATGCTATGCTAATATGTTAATATGCTAATATGCTAATATGCTAATATGCTAATATGCTAATATGCTAATATGCTAATATGCTATGCTAATATGCTAATATACTAATATGCTATGCTAATATGCTATGCTAATATACTAATATGCTAATACACTAACCCGCTATGCTAATATGCTAATATGCCTAATATGCTAATATGCTATGCTAATATGCTAATATTGCTAATATGCTAATATGCTAATATGCTAATATGCTAATATGCTAATATGCTAATATGCTAATATGCTAATATGCTAATATGCTATGCTAATATGCTAATATGCTAATATGCTAATATGCTATGCTAATATGCTAATATACTAATATGCTAATATGCTAATATGCTAATATGCTATGCTAATATGCTAATATGCTAATATGCTAATATGCTAATATGCTAATATGCTAATATGCTAATATGCTAATATGCTATGCTAATATGCTAATATGCTAATACACTAACACGCTATGCTAATATGCTAATATGCTAATATGCTAATATGCTAATATGCTAGTATGCTAATATGCTAATATGCTAATATGCTAATATGCTAATATGCTAGTATGCTAATATGCTAATATGCTATGCTAATATGCTAATATGCTAATATGCTAATATGCTAATACGCTAACACGCTATGCTAATATGCTAATATGCTAATATGCTAATATGCTAATATGCTAATATGCTAATATGCTAATATGCTAATATGCTATGCTAATATGCTAATATGCTAATATGCTAATATGCTAATATGCTATGCTAATATGCTAATATGCTAATATGCTAATATGCTAATATGCTAATATGCTAATATGCTAACAAGCTATGCTAATATGCTAATATGCTAATATGCTAATATGCTAATATGCTAATATGCTAATATGCTAATATGCTAATACTCTAACACGCTATGCTAATATGCTAATATGCTACTATGCTATTATGCTAATATGCTAATATGCTAATATGCTAATACGCTAATATGCTATGCTAATATGCTAATATGCTAATACGCTAACACGCTATGCTAATATGCTAATATGCTAATATGCTAATATGCTAATATGCTAATATGCTAATATGCTAATATGCTATGCTAATATGCTAATATGCTAATATGCTAATATGCTAATATGCTAATATGGTATGCTAATATGCTAATAGGCTAATATGCTATGCTAATATGCTAATATGCTAATACACTAACACGCTATGCTAATATGCTAATATGCTAATATGCTAATATGCTAATATGCTAATATGCTAATATGCTAATATGCTAATATGCTAATATGCTAATATGCTAATATGCTATGCTAATATGCTAATATGCTAATATGCTAATATGCTATGCTAATATGCTAATATGCTAATATGCTAATATGCTAATATGCTAACAAGCTATGCTAATATGCTAATATGCTAATATACTAATATGCTAATATGCTAATATGCTAATATGCTAATACTCTAACACGCTATGCTAATATGCTAATATGCTACTATGCTAATATGCTAATATGCTAATATGCTAATACGCTAATATGCTATGCTAATATGCTAATATGCTAATATGCTAATATGGCTAATATGCTAATATGCTATGCTAATATGCTAATATGCTAATATGCTAATATGCTAATATGCTAATATGCTAATATGCTAATATGCTAATATGCTAATATGCTATGCTAATATGCTAATATGCTAATATGCTAATATGCTAATATGCTAATATGCTAATACACTAACATGCTATGCTAATATGCTAATATGCTAATATGCTAATATGCTAATATGTTAATACGCTAATATGCTAATATGCTAATATGCTAATATGCTAATATGCTATGCTAATATGCTAATATGCTAATATGCTAATATGCTAATATACTAATATGCTAATATGCTAATACGCTAACATGCTATGCTAATATGCTAATATGATAATATGCTAATATGCTAATATGCTAATATGCTAATATGCTAATATGCTAATATGCTAATATGCTATGCTGCTATGCTAATATGCTAATAATAGCTAATATGCTAATATGCTATGCTAATATGCTAATACGCTAACATGCTATGCTAATATGCTAATATGCTAATATGCTAATACGCTAACATGCTATGCTAATATGCTAATATGCTAATATGCTAATATGCTAATACGCTAACATGCTATGCTAATATGCTAATATGCTAATATGCTAATATGCTAATATGCTAATATGCTATGCTGCTATACTAATATGCTAATATGCTAATATGCTAATATGCTATGCTAATATGCTAATATGCTAATATGCTAATATGCTAATATGCTAATATGCTAATATGCTTATATGCTAATATGCTATGCTGCTATGCTAATATGCTAATATGCTATGCTAATATACTAATATGCTATGCTAATATGCTAATATGCTAATATGCTAATATGCTAATATGCTAATATGCTAATATGCTATGCTAATATGCTAATATGCTTAATATGCTAATATGCTATGCTGCTATGCTAATATGCTAATATGCTAATATGCTAATATGCTAATTGCTAATATGCTATGCTAATATGCTAATATGCTAATATGCTAATATGCTAATATGCTATGCTAATATGCTAATATGCAAATATGCTATGCTAATATGCTAATATGCTAATATGCTAATATGCTAATGTGCTAATATGCTAATATGTTAATATGCTAATATGCTAATATGCTAATATGCTAATATGCTAATACGCTAACACGCTATGCTAATATGCTATGCGAATATGCTAATATGCTAATATGCTAATATGCTATGCTAATATGCTAATATGCTAATATACTAATATGCTAATATGCTAATATGCTATGCTAATATGCTAATATGCTAATATGCTAATATGCTAATATGCTAATATGCTAATACACTAACACGCTATGCTAATATGCTAATATGCTAATATGCTAATATGCTATGCTAATATGCTAATATGCTAATATGCTAATATGCTAATATGCTAATACGCTAATATGCTAATATGCTAATATGCTATGCTAATATGCTAATATGCTAATATGCTAATATGCTAATATGCTATGCTAATATGCTATGCTAATATGTTAATATGCTAATATGCTAATATGCTAATATGCTAATATGCTAATATGCTAATATGCTAATATATGCTAATATGCTAATATGCTAATATGCTAATATGCTAATATGCTATGCGAATATGCTAATATGCTAATATGCTAATATGCTATGCTAATATGCTAATATGCTAATACACTAACACGCTATGCTAATATGCTAATATGCTAATATGCTAATTTGCTAATATTGCTAATATGCTAATAGGCTAATATGCTATGCTTATATGCTAATATGCTATGCTAATATGCTAATATGCTAATATGCTAATATGCTAATATGCTAATACGCTAATATGCTAACACCGCTATGCTAATATGCTAATATGCTAATATGCTAATATGCTAATATGCTAATATGCTATGCTAATATGCTAATATGCTATGCTAATATGCTAATATGCTAATACGCTAACACGCTATGCTAATATGCTAATATGCTAATATGCTAATATGCTATGCTAATATGCTAATATGCTAATATGCTATATGCTATGCTAATATGCTAATATGCTAATATGCTAATATACTATGCTAATATGCTAATATGCTAATATGCTATGCTAATATGCTAATATGCTAATATGCTAATATGCTAATATGCTAATATGCTAATATGCTAATATGCTAATATGCTATGCTAATACGCTAATACGCTAACACGCTAACACGCTATGCTAATATGCTAATATGCTAATATGCTAATATGCTAATATGCTAATATGCTAATATGCTATGCTAATATGCTAATATGCTAATATGCTAATATGCTAATATGCTAATATGCTAATATGCTATGCTAATATGCTAATATGTTATGTTAATATGCTAATATGCTATACTAATATGCTAATATGCTAATATGCTAATATGCTAATATGCTAATATGCTATGCTAATATGCTAATATACTAATATGCTAATATGCTAATATGCTAATATGCTAATATGCTTATATGCTAATATGCTAATATGCTATGCTAATATGTTAATATGCTAATATGCTAATATGCTAATATGCTAATATGCTAATATGCTATGCTAATATGCTAATATGCTAATATGCTAATATGCTAATAGGCTAATATGCTAATGCTAATATGCTAATATGCTAATATGCTAATATGCTAATATGCTAATACACTAACACGCTATGCTAATATGCTAATATGCTAATATGCTAATATGCTAATATGCTAATATGCTAATATGCTATGCTAATATGCTAATATGCTAATACGTTAACACGCTATGCTAATATGCTAGTATGCTAATATGCTAATATACTAATATGCTAATATGCTAATATGCTATGCTAATATGCTAATATGCTAATATGCTATGCTAATATGCTAATATGCTAATATGCTAATATGCTAATATGCTAATATGCTAATATGCTAATATGCTATGCTAATATGCTAATATGCTAATATACTAATATGCTAATATGCTATGCTAATATGCTAATATACTAATATGCTAATATGCTAATATGCTAATATGCTATGCTAATATGCTAATATGCTAATATGCTAATATGCTATGCTAATATGCTAATATGCTAATATGCTAATATGCTAATATGCTAATATGCTAATATGCTAATATGCTAATATGCTAATTATGCTAATATGCTAATATGCTAATATGCTAATATGCTAATATGCTAATATGCTAATATGCTATGCTAATATGCTAATATGCTAATATGCTAATATGCTATGCTAATATGCTAATATGCTAATATACTAATATGCTAATATGCTAATATGCTAATATGCTAATATGCTAATATGCTATGCTAATATGCTAATATGGTAATATGCTAATATGCTAATATGCTAATATGCTAATACGCTAATATGCTAACAAGCTATGCTAATATGCTAATAAGCTAATATGCTATGCTAATATGCTAATATGCTAATATGCTAATAAGCTAATATGCTAATATGCTATGCTAATATGCTAATATGCTAATATGCTAATATGCTAATATGCTAATAGGCTAATATGCTAATATGCTATGCTAATATGCTAAATGCTAATATGCTAATATGCTAATATGCTATGCTAATATGCTAATATGCTAATATGCTAATATGCTAATATGCTAATATGCTAATATGCTAATATGCTATGCTAATATGCTAATATGTTATGTTAATATGCTAATATGCTAATATGCTAATGTGCTAATATGCTAATATGCTATGCTAATATGCTAATATACTAATATGCTAATATGCTAATATGCTAATATGCTAATATGCTTATATGCTAATATGCTAATATGCTATGCTAATATGTTAATATGCTAATATGCTAATATGCTAATATGCTAATATGCTAATATGCTATGCTAATATGCTAATATGCTAATATGCTAATAGGCTAATATGCTATGCTAATATGCTAATATGCTAATATGCTAATATGCTAATATGCTAATATGCTAATACACTAACACGCTATGCTAATATGCTAATATGCTAATATGCTAATATGCTAATATGCTAATATGCTAATATGCTATGCTAATATGCTAATATGCTAATACGCTAAAACGCTATGCTAATATGCTAGTATGCTAATATGCTAATATACTAATATGCTAATATGCTAATATGCTATGCTAATATGCTAATATGCTAATATGCTATGCTAATATGCTAATATGCTAATATGCTAATATGCTAATATGCTAATATACTAATATGCTAATATGCTAATATGCTAATATGCTATGCTAATATGCTAATATGCTAATATACTAATATGCTAATATGCTATGCTAATATGCTAATATACTAATATGCTAATATGCTAATATGCTAATATGCTAATATGCTATGCTAATATGCTATGCTAATATGCTAATATGCTATGCTAATATGCTAATATGCTAATATGCTAATATGCTAATATGCTAATATGCTAATATGCTAATATGCTATGCTAATATGCTAATATGCTAATATGCTAATATGCTAATATGCTAATATGCTAATATGCTATGCTAATATGCTAATATGCTAATATGCTAATATGCTATGCTAATATGCTAATATGCTAATATACTAATATGCTAATATGCTAATATGCTAATATGCTAATATGCTAATATGCTATGCTAATATGCTAATATGGTAATATGCTAATATGCTAATATGCTAATATGCTAATACGCTAATATGCTAACAAGCTATGCTAATATGCTAATAAGCTAATATGCTATGCTAATATGCTAATATGCTAATATGCTAATAAGCTAATATGCTAATATGCTATGCTAATATGCTAATATGCTAATATGCTAATATGCTAATATGCTAATAGGCTAATATGCTAATATGCTATGCTAATATGCTAATATGCTAATATGCTAATATGCTAATATGCTAATACACTAACACGCTATGCTAATGTGCTAATATGCTAATATGCTATGCTAATATGCTAATATGCTAATATGCTAATATGCTATGCTAATATGCTAATATGCTAATATTCTAATATACTAATATGCTAATATGCTAATACGCTAATATGCTAAGCTATGCTAATATGCTAATATGCTATGCTAATATGCTAATATGCTAATATGATAATATGCTAATATGCTATGCTAATATGCTAATATGCTAATACGCTAATATGCTAATATGCTAATATGCTAATATGCTAATATGTTAATATGCTAATATACTATGCTAATATGCTAATATGCTAATATGCTAATATGCTAATATGCTATGCTAATATGCTAATATGCTAATATGCTAATATGCTAATATGATATGCTAATATGCTAATATGCTAATATGCTAATATGCTAATATGCTAATATGCTAATATGCTAATATGCTAATAGGCAAATATGCTATGCTAATATGCTAATATGCTAATATGCTAATATGCTATGCAAATATGCTAATATACTAATATGCTAATAAACTAATATACTAATATGCTAATATGCTATGCTAATATGCTAATATGCTAATATGCTAATATGCTAATATGCTAATATGCTAATATGCTATGCTAATATGCTAATATGCTAATATGCTAATATGCTAATATGCTAATATGCTAATATGCTATGCTAATATGCTAATATGCTAATACGCTAATATGCTAACAAGCTATGCTAATATGCTAATATGCTAATATGCTAATATGCTAATATGCTAATATGCTAATATGTCCATCCATCCATCCATTTTCCAAACCGCTTATCCTATTGGGTCGCGGGGGGTCCGGAGCCTATCCCGGAATCAATGGGCACGAGGCAGGGAACAACCCAGGATGGGGGGCCAGCCCATCGCAGGGCACACTCACACACCATTCACTCACACATGCACACCTACGGGCAATTCAGCAACTCCAATTAGCCTCAGCATGTTTTTGGACTGTGGGGGGAAACCGGAGTACCCGGAGGAAACCCCACGACGACACGGGGAGAACATGCAAACTCCGCACACATGTGACCCAGGTGGAGACTCGAACCCGGGTCCCAGAGGTGTGAGGCGACAGTGCTAACCACTGCACCACCATGCCGCCCCATGCTAATATGTTAATATGTTAATATGCTAATACGCTAATATGCTAACAAGCTATGCTAATATGCTAATATGCTAATATGTTAATACGCTAATATGCTAATATGCTAATATGCTAATATGCTAATATGCTATGCTAATATGCTAATATGCTAATATGCTAATATGCTAATATGCTAATATACTAATATGCTAATATGCTAATACGCTAACATGCTATGCTAATATGCTAATATGCTAATATGATAATATGCTAATATGCTAATATGCTAATATGCTAATATGCTAATATGCTAATATGCTAATATGCTATGCTGCTATGCTAATATGCTAATATGCTAATATGCTAATATGCTAATATGCTATGCTAATATGCTAATACGCTAACATGCTATGCTAATATGCTAATATGCTAATATGCTAATACGCTAACATGCTATGCTAATATGCTAATATGCTAATATGCTAATATGCTAATATGCTAATACGCTAACATGCTATGCTAATATGCTAATAAGCTAATATGCTAATATGCTAATATGCTATGCTGCTATACTAATATGCTAATATGCTAATATGCTAATATGCTAATATGCTAATACGCTAACATGCTATGCTAATATGCTAATATGCTAATATGCTAATATGCTAATATGCTATGCTGCTATACTAATATGCTAATATGCTAATATGCTAATATGCTAATATGCTATGCTAATATGCTAATATGCTAATATGCTAATATGCTAATATGCTAATATGCTAATATGCTTATATGCTAATATGCTATGCTGCTATGCTAATATGCTAATATGCTATGCTAATATACTAATATGCTATGCTAATATGCTAATATGCTAATATGCTAATATGCTAATATGCTAATATGCTAATATGCTAATATGCTAATATGCTATGCTAATATGCTAATATGCTAATATGCTAATATGCTATGCTGCTATGCTAATATGCTATGCTAATATGCTAATATGCTAATATGCTAATATGCTAATATGCTATGCTAATATGCTAATATGCTAATATGCTAATATGCTAATATGCTATGCTAATATGCTAATATGCAAATATGCTATGCTAATATGCTAATATGCTAATATGCTAATATGCTAATATGCTAATATGTTAATATGCTAATATGCTAATATGCTAATATGCTAATACGCTAACACGCTATGCTAATATGCTATGCGAATATGCTAATATACTAATATGCTAATATGCTATGCTAATATGCTAATATGCTAATATACTAATATGCTAATATGCTAATATGCTAATATGCTATGCTAATATGCTAATATGCTAATATGCTAATATGCTAATATGCTAATATGCTAATACACTAACACGCTATGCTAATATGCTATGCTAATATGCTAATATGCTATGCTAATATGCTAATATGCTAATATGCTAATATGCTAATATGCTAATACGCTAATATGCTAATATGCTAATATGCTATGCTAATATGCTAATATGCTAATATGCTAATATGCTAATATGCTATGCTAATATGCTAATATGCTAATATGCTAATATGCTAATATGCTAATATGCTAATATGCTAATATGCTAATATGCTAATATACTATGCTAATATGCTAATATGCTAATATGCTAATATGCTAATATGCTATGCGAATATGCTAATATGCTAATATGCTAATATGCTATGCTAATATGCTAATATGCTAATACACTAACACGCTATGCTAATATGCTAATATGCTAATTTGCTAATATGCTAATATGCTAATAGGCTAATATGCTATGCTTATATGCTAATATGCTATGCTAATATGCTAATATGCTAATATGCTAATATGCTAATACGCTAATATGCTAACACGCTATGCTAATATGCTAATATGCTAATATGCTAATATGCTAATATGCTATGCTAATATGCTAATATGCTATGCTAATATGCTAATATGCTAATACGCTAACACGCTATGCTAATATGCTAATATGCTAATATGCTAATATGCTAATATGCTAATATGCTATACTAATATGCTAATATGCTAATATGCTAATATGCTATGCTAATATGCTAATATGCTAATATGCTAATATACTATGCTAATATGCTAATATGCTAATATGCTATGCTAATATGCTAATATGCTAATATGCTAATATGCTAATATGCTAATATGCTAATATGCTATGCTAATACGCTAATACGCTAACACGCTAACACGCTATGCTAATATGCTAATATGCTAATATGCTAATATGCTAATATGCTAATATGCTATGCTAATATGCTAATATGCTAATATGCTAATATGCTATGCTAATATGCTAATATGCTATGCTAATATGCTAATATGTTATGTTAATATGCTAATATGCTATGCTAATATGCTAATATGCTAATATGCTAATATGCTAATATGCTAATATGCTATGCTAATATGCTAATATACTAATATGCTAATATGCTAATATGCTAATATGCTAATATACTTATATGCTAATATGCTAATATGCTATGCTAATATGTTAATATGCTAATATGCTAATATGCTAATATGCTAATATGCTATGCTAATATGCTAATATGCTAATATGCTAATATGCTAATATGCTAATATGCTAATATGCTATGCTAATATGCTAATATGCTAATATGCTAATATGCTAATATGCTAATATGCTAATATGCTAATACACTAACACGCTATGCTAATATGCTAATATGCTAATATGCTAATATGCTAATATGCTAATATGCTATGCTAATATGCTAATATGCTAATACGCTAACACGCTATGCTAATATGCTAGTATGCTAATATGCTAATATACTAATATGCTAATATGCTAATATGCTATGCTAATATGCTAATATGCTAATATGCTATGCTAATATGCTAATATGCTAATATGCTAATATGCTAATATGCTAATATGCTAATATGCTAATATGCTATGCTAATATGCTAATATGCAAATATACTAATATGCTAATATGCTATGCTAATATGCTAATATACTAATATGCTAATATGCTAATATGCTAATATGCTATGCTAATATGCTAATATGCTAATATGCTAATATGCTAATATGCTATGCTAATATACTAATATGATAATATGCTAATATGCTAATATGCTAATATGCTATGCTAATATGCTAATATGCTAATATGCTAATATGCTAATATGCTAATATGCTAATATGCTATGCTAATATGCTAATATGCTAATATGCTAATATGCTATGCTAATATGCTAATATGCTAATATGCTAATATGCTAATATGCTATGCTAATATGCTATGCTAATATGTTAATATGCTAATATGCTAATATGCTAATATGCTAATATGCTAATATGCTAATATGCTAATATACTATGCTAATATGCTAATATGCTAATATGCTAATATGCTAATATGCTATGCGAATATGCTAATATGCTAATATGCTAATATGCTATGCTAATATGCTAATATGCTAATACACTAACACGCTATGCTAATATGCTAATATGCTAATATGCTAATTTGCTAATATGCTAATATGCTAATAGGCTAATATGCTATGCTTATATGCTAATATGCTATGCTAATATGCTAATATGCTAATATGCTAATATGCTAATACGCTAATATGCTAACACGCTATGCTAATATGCTAATATGCTAATATGCTAATATGCTAATATGCTAATATGCTATGCTAATATGCTAATATGCTATGCTAATATGCTAATATGCTAATACGCTAACACGCTATGCTAATATGCTAATATGCTAATATGCTAATATGCTATGCTAATATGCTAATATGCTAATATGCTAATATGCTAATATGCTATGCTAATATGCTAATATGCTAATATGCTAATATACTATGCTAATATGCTAATATGCTTATATGCTAATATGCTATGCTGCTATGCTAATATGCTAATATGCTATGCTAATATACTAATATGCTATGCTAATATGCTAATATGCTAATATGCTAATATGCTAATATGCTAATATGCTAATATGCTATGCTAATATGCTAATATGCTAATATGCTAATATGCTATGCTGCTATGCTAATATGCTAATATGCTAATATGCTAATATGCTAATATGCTAATATGCTATGCTAATATGCTAATATGCTAATATGCTAATATGCTAATATGCTATGCTAATATGCTAATATGCAAATATGCTATGCTAATATGCTAATATGCTAATATGCTAATATGCTAATGTGCTAATATGCTAATATGTTAATATGCTAATATGCTAATATGCTAATATGCTAATATGCTAATACGCTAACACGCTATGCTAATATGCTATGCGAATATGCTAATATGCTAATATGCTAATATGCTATGCTAATATGCTAATATGCTAATATACTAATATGCTAATATGCTAATATGCTATGCTAATATGCTAATATGCTAATATGCTAATATGCTAATATGCTAATATGCTAATACACTAACACGCTATGCTAATATGCTAATATGCTAATATGCTAATATGCTATGCTAATATGCTAATATGCTAATATGCTAATATGCTAATATGCTAATACGCTAATATGCTAATATGCTAATATGCTATGCTAATATGCTAATATGCTAATATGCTAATATGCTAATATGCTATGCTAATATGCTATGCTAATATGTTAATATGCTAATATGCTAATATGCTAATATGCTAATATGCTAATATGCTAATATGCTAATATACTATGCTAATATGCTAATATGCTAATATGCTAATATGCTAATATGCTATGCGAATATGCTAATATGCTAATATGCTAATATGCTATGCTAATATGCTAATATGCTAATACACTAACACGCTATGCTAATATGCTAATATGCTAATATGCTAATTTGCTAATATGCTAATATGCTAATAGGCTAATATGCTATGCTTATATGCTAATATGCTATGCTAATATGCTAATATGCTAATATGCTAATATGCTAATATGCTAATACGCTAATATGCTAACACGCTATGCTAATATGCTAATATGCTAATATGCTAATATGCTAATATGCTAATATGCTATGCTAATATGCTAATATGCTATGCTAATATGCTAATATGCTAATACGCTAACACGCTATGCTAATATGCTAATATGCTAATATGCTAATATGCTATGCTAATATGCTAATATGCTAATATGCTAATATGCTATGCTAATATGCTAATATGCTAATATGCTAATATACTATGCTAATATGCTAATATGCTAATATGCTATGCTAATATGCTAATATGCTAATATGCTAATATGCTAATATGCTAATATGCTAATATGCTAATATGCTAATATGCTATGCTAATACGCTAATACGCTAACACGCTAACACGCTATGCTAATATGCTAATATGCTAATATGCTAATATGCTAATATGCTAATATGCTAATATGCTATGCTAATATGCTAATATGCTAATATGCTAATATGCTAATATGCTAATATGCTAATATGCTATGCTAATATGCTAATATGTTATGTTAATATGCTAATATGCTATACTAATATGCTAATATGCTAATATGCTAATATGCTAATATGCTAATATGCTATGCTAATATGCTAATATACTAATATGCTAATATGCTAATATGCTAATATGCTAATATGCTTATATGCTAATATGCTAATATGCTATGCTAATATGTTAATATGCTAATATGCTAATATGCTAATATGCTAATATGCTAATATGCTATGCTAATATGCTAATATGCTAATATGCTAATATGCTAATAGGCTAATATGCTATGCTAATATGCTAATATGCTAATATGCTAATATGCTAATATGCTAATACACTAACACGCTATGCTAATATGCTAATATGCTAATATGCTAATATGCTAATATGCTAATATGCTAATATGCTATGCTAATATGCTAATATGCTAATACGTTAACACGCTATGCTAATATGCTAGTATGCTAATATGCTAATATACTAATATGCTAATATGCTAATATGCTATGCTAATATGCTAATATGCTAATATGCTATGCTAATATGCTAATATGCTAATATGCTAATATGCTAATATGCTAATATGCTAATATGCTAATATGCTATGCTAATATGCTAATATGCTAATATACTAATATGCTAATATGCTATGCTAATATGCTAATATACTAATATGCTAATATGCTAATATGCTAATATGCTATGCTAATATGCTAATATGCTAATATGCTAATATGCTATGCTAATATGCTAATATGCTAATATGCTAATATGCTAATATGCTAATATGCTAATATGCTAATATGCTAATATGCTAATATGCTATGCTAATATGCTAATATGCTAATATGCTAATATGCTAATATGCTAATATGCTAATATGCTATGCTAATATGCTAATATGCTAATATGCTAATATGCTATGCTAATATGCTAATATGCTAATATACTAATATGCTAATATGCTAATATGCTAATATGCTAATATGCTAATATGCTATGCTAATATGCTAATATGGTAATATGCTAATATGCTAATATGCTAATATGCTAATACGCTAATATGCTAACAAGCTATGCTAATATGCTAATAAGCTAATATGCTATGCTAATATGCTAATATGCTAATATGCTAATAAGCTAATATGCTAATATGCTATGCTAATATGCTAATATGCTAATATGCTAATATGCTAATATGCTAATAGGCTAATATGCTAATATGCTATGCTAATATGCTAATATGCTAATATGCTAATATGCTAATATGCTATGCTAATATGCTAATATGCTAATATGCTAATATGCTAATATGCTAATATGCTAATATGCTAATATGCTATGCTAATATGCTAATATGTTATGTTAATATGCTAATATGCTAATATGCTAATGTGCTAATATGCTAATATGCTATGCTAATATGCTAATATACTAATATGCTAATATGCTAATATGCTAATATGCTAATATGCTTATATGCTAATATGCTAATATGCTATGCTAATATGTTAATATGCTAATATGCTAATATGCTAATATGCTAATATGCTAATATGCTATGCTAATATGCTAATATGCTAATATGCTAATAGGCTAATATGCTATGCTAATATGCTAATATGCTAATATGCTAATATGCTAATATGCTAATATGCTAATACACTAACACGCTATGCTAATATGCTAATATGCTAATATGCTAATATGCTAATATGCTAATATGCTAATATGCTAATATGCTATGCTAATATGCTAATATGCTAATACGCTAAAACGCTATGCTAATATGCTAGTATGCTAATATGCTAATATACTAATATGCTAATATGCTAATATGCTATGCTAATATGCTAATATGCTAATATGCTATGCTAATATGCTAATATGCTAATATGCTAATATGCTAATATGCTAATATACTAATATGCTAATATGCTATATGCTAATATGCTATGCTAATATGCTAATATGCTAATATACTAATATGCTAATATGCTATGCTAATATGCTAATATACTAATATGCTAATATGCTAATATGCTAATATGCTAATATGCTATGCTAATATGCTATGCTAATATGCTAATATGCTATGCTAATATGCTAATATGCTAATATGCTAATATGCTAATATGCTAATATGCTAATATGCTAATATGCTATGCTAATATGCTAATATGCTAATATGCTAATATGCTAATATGCTAATATGCTAATATGCTATGCTAATATGCTAATATGCTAATATGCTAATATGCTATGCTAATATGCTAATATGCTAATATACTAATATGCTAATATGCTAATATGCTAATATGCTAATATGCTAATATGCTATGCTAATATGCTAATATGGTAATATGCTAATATGCTAATATGCTAATATGCTAATACGCTAATATGCTAACAAGCTATGCTAATATGCTAATAAGCTAATATGCTATGCTAATATGCTAATATGCTAATATGCTAATAAGCTAATATGCTAATATGCTATGCTAATATGCTAATATGCTAATATGCTAATATGCTAATATGCTAATAGGCTAATATGCTAATATGCTATGCTAATATGCTAATATGCTAATATGCTAATATGCTAATATGCTAATACACTAACACGCTATGCTAATGTGCTAATATGCTAATATGCTATGCTAATATGCTAATATGCTAATATGCTAATATGCTATGCTAATATGCTAATATGCTAATATTCTAATATACTAATATGCTAATATGCTAATACGCTAATATGCTAAGCTATGCTAATATGCTAATATGCTATGCTAATATGCTAATATGCTAATATGATAATATGCTAATATGCTATGCTAATATGCTAATATGCTAATACGCTAATATGCTAATATGCTAATATGCTAATATGCTAATATGTTAATATGCTAATATACTATGCTAATATGCTAATATGCTAATATGCTAATATGCTAATATGCTATGCTAATATGCTAATATGCTAATATGCTAATATGCTAATATGATATGCTAATATGCTAATATGCTAATATGCTAATATGCTAATATGCTAATATGCTAATATGCTAATATGCTAATAGGCAAATATGCTATGCTAATATGCTAATATGCTAATATGCTAATATGCTATGCAAATATGCTAATATACTAATATGCTAATAAACTAATATACTAATATGCTAATATGCTATGCTAATATGCTAATATGCTAATATGCTAATATGCTAATATGCTAATATGCTAATATGCTATGCTAATATGCTAATATGCTAATATGCTAATATGCTAATATGCTAATATGCTAATATGCTATGCTAATATGCTAATATGCTAATACGCTAATATGCTAACAAGCTATGCTAATATGCTAATATGCTAATATGCTAATATGCTAATATGCTAATATGCTAATATGCTAATATGTCCATCCATCCATCCATTTTCCAAACCGCTTATCCTATTGGGTCGCGGGGGGTCCGGAGCCTATCCCGGAATCAATGGGCACGAGGCAGGGAACAACCCAGGATGGGGGGCCAGCCCATCGCAGGGCACACTCACACACCATTCACTCACACATGCACACCTACGGGCAATTCAGCAACTCCAATTAGCCTCAGCATGTTTTTGGACTGTGGGGGGAAACCGGAGTACCCGGAGGAAACCCCACGACGACACGGGGAGAACATGCAAACTCCGCACACATGTGACCCAGGTGGAGACTCGAACCCGGGTCCCAGAGGTGTGAGGCGACAGTGCTAACCACTGCACCACCATGCCGCCCCATGCTAATATGTTAATATGTTAATATGCTAATACGCTAATATGCTAACAAGCTATGCTAATATGCTAATATGCTAATATGTTAATACGCTAATATGCTAATATGCTAATATGCTAATATGCTAATATGCTATGCTAATATGCTAATATGCTAATATGCTAATATGCTAATATGCTAATATACTAATATGCTAATATGCTAATACGCTAACATGCTATGCTAATATGCTAATATGCTAATATGATAATATGCTAATATGCTAATATGCTAATATGCTAATATGCTAATATGCTAATATGCTAATATGCTATGCTGCTATGCTAATATGCTAATATGCTAATATGCTAATATGCTAATATGCTATGCTAATATGCTAATACGCTAACATGCTATGCTAATATGCTAATATGCTAATATGCTAATACGCTAACATGCTATGCTAATATGCTAATATGCTAATATGCTAATATGCTAATATGCTAATACGCTAACATGCTATGCTAATATGCTAATAAGCTAATAGCTAATATGCTAATATGCTATGCTGCTATACTAATATGCTAATATGCTAATATGCTAATATGCTAATATGCTAATACGCTAACATGCTATGCTAATATGCTAATATGCTAATATGCTAATATGCTAATATGCTATGCTGCTATACTAATATGCTAATATGCTAATATGCTAATATGCTAATATGCTATGCTAATATGCTAATATGCTAATATGCTAATATGCTAATATGCTAATATGCTAATATGCTTATATGCTAATATGCTATGCTGCTATGCTAATATGCTAATATGCTATGCTAATATACTAATATGCTATGCTAATATGCTAATATGCTAATATGCTAATATGCTAATATGCTAATATGCTAATATGCTAATATGCTAATATGCTATGCTAATATGCTAATATGCTAATATGCTAATATGCTATGCTGCTATGCTAATATGCTATGCTAATATGCTAATATGCTAATATGCTAATATGCTAATATGCTATGCTAATATGCTAATATGCTAATATGCTAATATGCTAATATGCTATGCTAATATGCTAATATGCAAATATGCTATGCTAATATGCTAATATGCTAATATGCTAATATGCTAATATGCTAATATGTTAATATGATAATATGCTAATATGCTAATATGCTAATACGCTAACACGCTATGCTAATATGCTATGCGAATATGCTAATATACTAATATGCTAATATGCTATGCTAATATGCTAATATGCTAATATACTAATATGCTAATATGCTAATATGCTAATATGCTATGCTAATATGCTAATATGCTAATATGCTAATATGCTAATATGCTAATATGCTAATACACTAACACGCTATGCTAATATGCTATGCTAATATGCTAATATGCTATGCTAATATGCTAATATGCTAATATGCTAATATGCTAATATGCTAATACGCTAATATGCTAATATGCTAATATGCTATGCTAATATGCTAATATGCTAATATGCTAATATGCTAATATGCTATGCTAATATGCTAATATGCTAATATGCTAATATGCTAATATGCTAATATGCTAATATGCTAATATGCTAATATGCTAATATACTATGCTAATATGCTAATATGCTAATATGCTAATATGCTAATATGCTATGCGAATATGCTAATATGCTAATATGCTAATATGCTATGCTAATATGCTAATATGCTAATACACTAACACGCTATGCTAATATGCTAATATGCTAATTTGCTAATATGCTAATATGCTAATAGGCTAATATGCTATGCTTATATGCTAATATGCTATGCTAATATGCTAATATGCTAATATGCTAATATGCTAATACGCTAATATGCTAACACGCTATGCTAATATGCTAATATGCTAATATGCTAATATGCTAATATGCTATGCTAATATGCTAATATGCTATGCTAATATGCTAATATGCTAATACGCTAACACGCTATGCTAATATGCTAATATGCTAATAGCTAATATGCTAATATGCTAATATGCTATACTAATATGCTAATATGCTAATATGCTAATATGCTATGCTAATATGCTAATATGCTAATATGCTAATATACTATGCTAATATGCTAATATGCTAATATGCTATGCTAATATGCTAATATGCTAATATGCTAATATGCTAATATGCTAATATGCTAATATGCTATGCTAATACGCTAATACGCTAACACGCTAACACGCTATGCTAATATGCTAATATGCTAATATGCTAATATGCTAATATGCTAATATGCTATGCTAATATGCTAATATGCTAATATGCTAATGCTAATATGCTAATATGCTATGCTAATATGCTAATATGTTATGTTAATATGCTAATATGCTATGCTAATATGCTAATATGCTAATATGCTAATATGCTAATATGCTAATGCTAATATGCTAATATACTAATATGCTAATATGCTAATATGCTAATATGCTAATATACTTATATGCTAATATGCTAATATGCTATGCTAATATGTTAATATGCTAATATGCTAATATGCTAATATGCTAATATGCTATGCTAATATGCTAATATGCTAATATGCTAATATGCTAATATGCTAATATGCTAATATGCTATGCTAATATGCTAATATGCTAATATGCTAATATGCTAATATGCTAATATGCTAATATGCTAATACACTAACACGCTATGCTAATATGCTAATATGCTAATATGCTAATATGCTAATATGCTAATATGCTATGCTAATATGCTAATATTGCTAATACGCTAACACGCTATGCTAATATGCTAGTATGCTAATATGCTAATATACTAATATGCTAATATGCTAATATGCTATGCTAATATGCTAATATGCTAATATGCTATGCTAATATGCTAATATGCTAATATGCTAATATGCTAATATGCTAATATGCTAATATGCTAATATGCTATGCTAATATGCTAATATGCAAATATACTAATATGCTAATATGCTATGCTAATATGCTAATATACTAATATGCTAATATGCTAATATGCTAATATGCTATGCTAATATGCTAATATGCTAATATGCTAATATGCTAATATGCTATGCTAATATACTAATATGATAATATGCTAATATGCTAATATGCTAATATGCTATGCTAATATGCTAATATGCTAATATGCTAATATGCTAATATGCTAATATGCTAATATGCTATGCTAATATGCTAATATGCTAATATGCTAATATGCTATGCTAATATGCTAATATGCTAATATGCTAATATGCTAATATGCTATGCTAATATGCTATGCTAATATGTTAATATGCTAATATGCTAATATGCTAATATGCTAATATGCTAATATGCTAATATGCTAATATACTATGCTAATATGCTAATATGCTAATATGCTAATATGCTAATATGCTATGCGAATATGCTAATATGCTAATATGCTAATATGCTATGCTAATATGCTAATATGCTAATACACTAACACGCTATGCTAATATGCTAATATGCTAATATGCTAATTTGCTAATATGCTAATATGCTAATAGGCTAATATGCTATGCTTATATGCTAATATGCTATGCTAATATGCTAATATGCTAATATGCTAATATGCTAATACGCTAATATGCTAACACGCTATGCTAATATGCTAATATGCTAATATGCTAATATGCTAATATGCTAATATGCTATGCTAATATGCTAATATGCTATGCTAATATGCTAATATGCTAATACGCTAACACGCTATGCTAATATGCTAATATGCTAATATGCTAATATGCTATGCTAATATGCTAATATGCTAATATGCTAATATGCTAATATGCTATGCTAATATGCTAATATGCTAATATGCTAATATACTATGCTAATATGCTAATATGCTAATATGCTATGCTAATATGCTAATATGCTAATATGCTAATATGCTAATATGCTAATATGCTAATATGCTAATATGCTATGCTAATACGCTAATACGCTAACACGCTAACACGCTATGCTAATATGCTAATATGCTAATATGCTAATATGCTAATATGCTAATATGCTAATATGCTATGCTAATATGCTAATATGCTAATATGCTAATATGCTAATATGCTAATATGCTAATATGCTAATATGCTATGCTAATATGCTAATATGTTATGTTAATATGCTAATATGCTATACTAATATGCTAATATGCTAATATGCTAATATGCTAATATGCTAATATGCTAATATGCTAATATGCTATGCTAATATGCTAATATACTAATATGCTAATATGCTAATATGCTAATATGCTAATATGCTAATATGCTTATATGCTAATATGCTAATATGCTATGCTAATATGTTAATATGCTAATATGCTAATATGCTAATATGCTAATATGCTAATATGCTATGCTAATATGCTAATATGCTAATATGCTAATATGCTAATAGGCTAATATGCTATGCTAATATGCTAATATGCTAATATGCTAATATGCTAATATGCTAATACACTAACACGCTATGCTAATATGCTAATATGCTAATATGCTAATATGCTAATATGCTAATATGCTAATATGCTATGCTAATATGCTAATATGCTAATACGCTAACACGCTATGCTAATATGCTAGTATGCTAATATGCTAATATACTAATATGCTAATATGCTAATATGCTATGCTAATATGCTAATATGCTAATATGCTATGCTAATATGCTAATATGCTAATATGCTAATATGCTAATATGCTAATATGCTAATATGCTAATTGCTAATATGCTAATATGCTAATATACTAATATGCTAATATGCTATGCTAATATGCTAATATACTAATATGCTAATATGCTAATATGCTAATTATGCTATGCTAATATGCTAATATGCTAATATGCTAATATGCTATGCTAATATGCTAATATGCTAATATGCTAATATGCTAATATGCTAATATGCTATGCTAATATGCTAATATGCTAATATGCTAATATGCTAATATGCTAATATGCTACTATGCTATGCTAATATGCTAATATGCTAATATGCTAATATGCTATGCTAATATGCTAATATGCTAATATACTAATATGCTAATATGCTAATATGCTAATATGCTAATATGCTATATGCTATGCTAATATGCTAATATGGTAATATGCTAATATGCTAATATGGTAATATGCTAATATGCTAATATGCTAATATGCTAATACGCTAATATGCTAACAAGCTATGCTAATATGCTAATAAGCTAATATGCTATGCTAATATGCTAATATGCTAATATGCTAATAAGCTAATATGCTAATATGCTATGCTAATATGCTAATATGCTAATATGCTAATATGCTAATATGCTAATAGGCTAATATGCTAATATGCTATGCTAATATGCTAATATGCTAATATGCTAATATGCTAATATGCTAATATGCTAATATGCTAATATGCTAATATGCTAATATGCTAATATGCTATGCTAATATGCTAATATGTTATGTTAATATGCTAATATGCTATACTAATATGCTAATATGCTAATATGCTAATATGCTAATATGCTAATATGCTAATATGCTATGCTAATATGCTAATATACTAATATGCTAATATGCTAATATGCTAATATGCTAATATGCTTATATGCTAATATGCTAATATGCTATGCTAATATGTTAATATGCTAATATGCTAATATGCTAATATGCTAATATGCTAATATGCTAATATGCTAATATGCTATGCTAATATGCTAATATACTAATATGCTATGCTAATATGCTATGCTAATATACTAATATGCTAATACACTAACCCGCTATGCTAATATGCTAATATGCTAATATGCTAATATGCTATGCTAATATGCTAATATGCTAATATGCTAATATGCTAATATGCTAATATCTATGCTAATATGCTAATATGCTAATATGCTATGCTAATATGCTAATATGCTAATATGCTAATATGCTATGCTAATATGCTAATATACTAATATGCTAATATGCTAATATGCTAATATGCTATGCTAATATGCTAATATGCTAATATGCTAATATGCTAATATGCTAATATGCTAATATGCTAATATGCTAATATGCTATGCTAATATGCTAATATGCTAATACACTAACACGCTATGCTAATATGCTAATATGCTAATATGCTAATATGCTAATATGCTAGTATGCTAATATGCTAATATGCTAATATGCTAATATGCTAATATGCTAGTATGCTAATATGCTAATATGCTATGCTAATATGCTAATATGCTAATATGCTAATATGCTAATACGCTAACACGCTATGCTAATATGCTAATATGCTAATATGCTAATATGCTAATATGCTAATATGCTAATATGCTAATATGCTAATATGCTATGCTGCTATATGCTAATATGCTAATATGCTAATATGCTAATATGCTATGCTAATATGCTAATATGCTAATATGCTAATATGCTAATATGCTAATATGCTAACAAGCTATGCTAATATGCTAATATGCTAATATGCTAATATGCTAATATGCTAATATGCTAATATGCTAATACTCTAACACGCTATGCTAATATGCTAATATGCTACTATGCTAATATGCTAATATGCTAATATGCTAATATGCTAATACGCTAATATGCTATGCTAATATGCTAATATGCTAATACGCTAACACGCTATGCTAATATGCTAATATGCTAATATGCTAATATGCTAATATGCTAATATGCTAATATGCTAATATGCTATGCTAATATGCTAATATGCTAATATGCTAATATGCTAATATGCTAATATGCTAATATGGTATGCTAATATGCTAATAGGCTAATATGCTATGCTAATATGCTAATATGCTAATACACTAACACGCTATGCTAATATGCTAATATGCTAATATGCTAATATGCTAATATGCTAATATGCTAATATGCTAATATGCTAATATGCTAATATGCTATGCTAATATGCTAATATGCTAATATGCTAATATGCTATGCTAATATGCTAATATGCTAATATGCTAATATGCTAATATGCTAACAAGCTATGCTAATATGCTAATATGCTAATATACTAATATGCTAATATGCTAATATGCTAATATGCTAATACTCTAACACGCTATGCTAATATGCTAATATGCTACTATGCTAATATGCTAATATGCTAATATGCTAATACGCTAATATGCTATGCTAATATGCTAATATGCTAATATGCTAATATGCTAATATGCTAATATGCTATGCTAATATGCTAATATGCTAATATGCTAATATGCTAATATGCTAATATGCTAATATGCTAATATGCTATGCTAATATGCTAATATGCTAATATGCTAATATGCTAATATGCTAATATGCTAATATGCTAATACACTAACATGCTATGCTAATATGCTAATATGCTAATATGCTAATATGCTAATATGTTAATACGCTAATATGCTAATATGCTAATATGCTAATATGCTAATATGCTATGCTAATATGCTAATATGCTAATATGCTAATATACTAATATGCTAATATGCTAATACGCTAACATGCTATGCTAATATGCTAATATGATAATATGCTAATATGCTAATATGCTAATATGCTAATATGCTAATATGCTAATATGCTATGCTGCTATGCTAATATGCTAATATGCTAATATGCTAATATGCTAATATGCTATGCTAATATGCTAATACGCTAACATGCTATGCTAATATGCTAATATGCTAATATGCTAATACGCTAACATGCTATGCTAATATGCTAATATGCTAATATGCTAATATGCTAATACGCTAACATGCTATGCTAATATGCTAATATGCTAATATGCTAATATGCTAATATGCTAATATGCTAATATGCTATGCTGCTATACTAATATGCTAATATGCTAATATGCTAATATGCTATGCTAATATGCTAATATGCTAATATGCTAATATGCTAATATGCTAATATGCTAATATGCTTATATGCTAATATGCTATGCTGCTATGCTAATATGCTAATATGCTATGCTAATATACTAATATGCTATGCTAATATGCTAATATGCTAATATGCTAATATGCTAATATGCTAATATGCTAATATGCTATGCTAATATGCTAATATGCTAATATGCTAATATGCTATGCTGCTATGCTAATATGCTAATATGCTAATATGCTAATATGCTAATATGCTAATATGCTATGCTAATATGCTAATATGCTAATATGCTAATATGCTAATATGCTATGCTAATATGCTAATATGCAAATATGCTATGCTAATATGCTAATATGCTAATATGCTAATATGCTAATGTGCTAATATGCTAATATGTTAATATGCTAATATGCTAATATGCTAATATGCTAATATGCTAATACGCTAACACGCTATGCTAATATGCTATGCGAATATGCTAATATGCTAATATGCTAATATGCTATGCTAATATGCTAATATGCTAATATACTAATATGCTAATATGCTAATATGCTATGCTAATATGCTAATATGCTAATATGCTAATATGCTAATATGCTAATATGCTAATATGCTAATACACTAACACGCTATGCTAATATGCTAATATGCTAATATGCTAATATGCTATGCTAATATGCTAATATGCTAATATGCTAATATGCTAATATGCTAATACGCTAATATGCTAATATGCTAATATGCTATGCTAATATGCTAATATGCTAATATGCTAATATGCTAATATGCTATGCTAATATGCTATGCTAATATGTTAATATGCTAATATGCTAATATGCTAATATGCTAATATGCTAATATGCTAATATGCTAATATACTATGCTAATATGCTAATATGCTAATATGCTAATATGCTAATATGCTATGCGAATATGCTAATATGCTAATATGCTAATATGCTATGCTAATATGCTAATATGCTAATACACTAACACGCTATGCTAATATGCTAATATGCTAATATGCTAATTTGCTAATATGCTAATATGCTAATAGGCTAATATGCTATGCTTATATGCTAATATGCTATGCAAATATGCTAATATGCTAATATGCTAATATGCTAATATGCTAATACGCTAATATGCTAACACGCTATGCTAATATGCTAATATGCTAATATGCTAATATGCTAATATGCTAATATGCTATGCTAATATGCTAATATGCTATGCTAATATGCTAATATGCTAATACGCTAACACGCTATGCTAATATGCTAATATGCTAATATGCTAATATGCTATGCTAATATGCTAATATGCTAATATGCTAATATGCTATGCTAATATGCTAATATGCTAATATGCTAATATACTATGCTAATATGCTAATATGCTAATATGCTATGCTAATATGCTAATATGCTAATATGCTAATATGCTAATATGCTAATATGCTAATATGCTAATATGCTATGCTAATACGCTAATACGCTAACACGCTAACACGCTATGCTAATATGCTAATATGCTAATATGCTAATATGCTAATATGCTATGCTAATATGCTAATATGCTAATATGCTAATATGCTAATATGCTAATATGCTAATATGCTATGCTAATATGCTAATATGTTATGTTAATATGCTAATATGCTATACTAATATGCTAATATGCTAATATGCTAATATGCTAATATGCTAATATGCTATGCTAATATGCTAATATACTAATATGCTAATATGCTAATATGCTAATATGCTAATATGCTTATATGCTAATATGCTAATATGCTATGCTAATATGTTAATATGCTAATATGCTAATATGCTAATATGCTAATATGCTAATATGCTATGCTAATATGCTAATATGCTAATATGCTAATAGGCTAATATGCTATGCTAATATGCTAATATGCTAATATGCTAATATGCTAATATGCTAATACACTAACACGCTATGCTAATATGCTAATATGCTAATATGCTAATATGCTAATATGCTAATATGCTAATATGCTATGCTAATATGCTAATATGCTAATACGCTAACACGCTATGCTAATATGCTAGTATGCTAATATGCTAATATACTAATATGCTAATATGCTAATATGCTATGCTAATATGCTAATATGCTAATATGCTATGCTAATATGCTAATATGCTAATATGCTAATATGCTAATATGCTAATATGCTAATATGCTAATATGCTAATATGCTAATATGCTATGCTAATATGCTAATATGCTAATATGCTAATATACTAATATGCTAATATGCTATGCTAATATGCTAATATACTAATATGCTAATATGCTAATATGCTAATATGCTATGCTAATATGCTAATATGCTAATATGCTAATATGCTATGCTAATATGCTAATATGCTAATATGCTAATATGCTAATATGCTAATATGCTAATATGCTAATATGCTAATATGCTATGCTAATATGCTAATATGCTAATATGCTAATATGCTAATATGCTAATATGCTAATATGCTATGCTAATATGCTAATATGCTAATATGCTAATATGCTATGCTAATATGCTAATATGCTAATATACTAATATGCTAATATGCTAATATGCTAATATGCTAATATGCTAATATGCTATGCTAATATGCTAATATGGTAATATGCTAATATGCTAATATGCTAATATGCTAATACGCTAATATGCTAACAAGCTATGCTAATATGCTAATAAGCTAATATGCTATGCTAATATGCTAATATGCTAATATGCTAATAAGCTAATATGCTAATATGCTATGCTAATATGCTAATATGCTAATATGCTAATATGCTAATATGCTAATAGGCTAATATGCTAATATGCTATGCTAATATGCTAATATGCTAATATGCTAATATGCTAATATGCTAATATGCTATGCTAATATGCTAATATGCTAATATGCTAATATGCTAATATGCTAATATGCTAATATGCTAATATGCTATGCTAATTGCTATATGTTATTTAATATGCTAATATGCTAATATGCTAATAATGCTATAATATGCTAATATGCTAATATGCTAATATGCTAATATGCTAATATGCTAATATGCTAATAATGCTAATATGCTAATATGCTAATATGCTAATATGCTAATATGCTAATATGCTAATATGCTAATATGCTAATATGCTATGCTAATATGCTAATATGCTAATATGCTAATAGCTAATATGCTATGCTAATATGCTATGCTAATATGCTATATGCTAATATGCTAATATGCTAATATGCTAATACACTAACACGCTATGCTAATATGCTAATATGCTAATATGCTAATATGCTAATATGCTAATATGCTAATATGCTATGCTAATATGCTAATATGCTAATACGCTAACACGCTATGCTAATATGCTAGTATGCTA
>NW_026043608.1:0-33535 GCF_023856365.1 Brienomyrus brachyistius
GTATGGTGACCAAACCTGCACACAGTATTCTAGGTGGGATCTTACCAAGGAATTATATAATCGTAGCATCACTTCTCTTGACTTACATCTCTAGGTGTGTGGAGTTTAATCCAACATCCTTTTGCCTTTTTTTAATGCTTCCCCACACTGGCAAGAGTGGGACATGGAAGTATCAACATACACACCGAGATCTTTCTCGTAATCAGCTACCTTTATTTCAGTGGAACCCATAAAATATCTGTACTTTACTATATTTACTATATTTCTGCTCCCTGCATGGATTACCTTATATTTATCTATGTTAAATTTCATCTGCCACGTATGAGCCCAGTCGCTAATTAAATCCAGATCCTGTTGTAGCCTCTCTGGACATGAGACATGATCTAACATCAATCAGAAGATACCACACCAGCAGATAATGATTTCTGGAATAGTAAAGTTAAAGGTTGGCTAATAATACCCCTCATCTCTTTTAAAACTATAGATAAGATGCCATCAGGGCCTTGCGATTTATTTATTTTGAGCTTAGCTAGGCTTTGTACCACATCAGCCTCAGTTATACATATATTGGTCATAGACATCGTTGTATTTGTACTAAATGGTGGTAAGCTATTCTACTGTGAACAGCCATTGTAAAATAATCATTAAACTCATTTATATCAATTTCATTTTCAATTATAAGGCCCTTACTATCCTGCAAATGAGTGATTTTCAGCTTTTAGAGCTCTTTCGGAGTTAAAATATTGGAAGAAACTTTTAACGTCATCCTTATAACTGTTATTAACTAAACCTGTAGACTTAGATACTCCTGCTTTATTTTGAAATCATTAGTTAATTTCCATTTGTGGAAGAAAGCCCTTTTGCTCCTGACTTTATTCTTAATTTTCGTAGTAAACCACCTGTGACATCGCGTGCTGGACGAACAGGCAGGAAGCGAGGAATCAAGGATCCGGGAAACGGAGAGTCGGGAATGAGGGTTTATTGATGAAAACAGGTACCAACAGCGAGAGATTTCAATGACAGGACTGGGGAAACAGACTTGAATGTGGACTAAATACACAGGACTACTCAAACTGACAGAAAACAGCTGGTTACAATCGGGGCAGCACACATGGTTAATGAGGGGGCGTGGCACACACGAGGATCGTACAAGCAGGTCATGACACCAGCTTGGTTGCAGTTTCCTAGATTTAGTTTTTCTGGAAACGGGTATGAAGTTCTTTTGCACTTGCAACAATGTGCTTTTAAAAAATTCCCATGCCTCTTCCACAGTATTGCTATTTAACTCCATCCGATTTACAGTTTCTAGTTTCAGTCTCATACCATTGAATTACCCTTCCTAACATTGTATACTTTTGTTTTGGACTTGGTTGAAGACTCAGGCAGCAGGAGTTGCCCCAACGTTGGTATGTCCTTATCCATAAGGGGGAGTAAACGTTCTGGTTTCCCGACCTTATAGATGAAGGAGTTGGGGGATGTTGCCAGTGACCTGCCGGATTCCAGGCAGAACAGGCCTCGCTATGCCACAGCCCTTCAGAGACTGGGCCTTCCGTGCAGAACCTCTGCATCCAAATTAGACCAGTTGTTTAACAAAACCCTAAAATGGGGTTATTTTTGACATGGAACGGGACTTTGATTCAACAACCCATTACTTAGTTTGCGGCAAGTACCCAATATCAAGTATAGCTGCAAAGAATCTGCCAGAGATTTTCAGAGAAGTTCCCCAGATGCATGGACTGGACTAAGGTGCGTCAGATTAAACAGGAGCCTGGTAAATTCTGTGAGCCCCACGCCAAGTGACTGATGGAAACATACTCCAGCTACAGTGAGATGGACCCTCCAGCGGACCGAGAGTGGGATTCCCTCTGGGAGCGACAACTCGTGCAGTTGCTGGTGGATGAGCTGCAAACAGACATCAAGAAGGACTTCCAACCTCACAATCATTTACCAAACCACTTCAGGTAACTTGTAAAGATGTAGGTATTGGAGTATTCACACATTCATTTGCAGTGTCCACCTCCTGTCCGGTAAATTTGGCAGGACAAAATTTGAATAACCTATAGGCCAGACTCATGAATGCGGCTGAACGAGTAAAGGTAGAACAGGTGGCCAATCCTGTTATACAGTCCTAGTAGATTGAGAACCACCTGATTGCAACTGTAGTTGGAATCAAGGGCTGAGCAGCATGGTGGCCTGGGGGACAATTATGAAAACACAGACCCACTGATACCCTTAAAACCCACAATCAAAAGAGGAGTCAGGATGGCCAGTGACATGTGCTGGCTAAATGGGGACAACAAAGAGAGAACAGAACAAGGCAGGGAGGGATTCTGACACAGGTGCCATGCTACTTTGTTTAAATATGCTGTAATGTTTTAGTGCAAGCCTTAGACAATGGAATCTCTGAATGACGCCGCAGTCTGGCTCTTTCTGAAGGTCCTATACTGTAACCGTCCTGAGAAGTTGTTTGCATGCACTTGCTGCCTTGACACTTGTTGATGTGCGTGTGCCCTGCTCGAGCAGTAAAGGGGAGATCACATGCAGAGCTGATTTTCTGTAGTTCCTTAGAATAAAAATAGAATATTCTCTTCAAATAGGAACACATGCTGCGTTTGATTATTTCACTCCAACTCGGACAAAAACGTCACGAAAAACATCACTTCCCATTAGAAACGCCTCTTTTATGACGTTAATGTCTGACAGAATCTTCTTGTCCGAGTTGCCCCTGTGACGTAATTTCAACATGGCGGCTTACACACTCAACATTAATTCTATTTTACAAATCCTTAAAAATGTTTATTTTGTTAAATTTATTATTATCCCATCCATCCATTTTCCAAACTGCTTATCCTACTGGGTCACGGGGGGTCCGGAGCCTATCCCGGAAGCAATGGGCACGAGGCTGGGAACAACCCAGGATGGGGGGCCAGCCCATCGCAGGGCACACTCACACACACCATGCACTCTCACATGCATTCCTACGGGCAATTTAGCAAGTCCAATTAGCCTCAGCATGTTTTTGGACTGTGGGGGGGAACCGGAGTACCCGGAGGAAACCCCACGACGACATGGGGAGAACATGCAAACTCCACACACATGTGACCCAGGCGGAGATTTGAACCTGGGTCCCAGAGGTGTGAGGCAACAGTGCTAACCAGTGCACGACCATACCGCCCATTTATTATTATTATTATTTATAATTATTAGTAATTATTAATGTAATTGCACGTGTTCGATTTAGAGAATACCATATTGTGACCGTAAACAGTATCCTAACATGCAATATCAGATTTTTACCAGACTTGTTAGTGTTTTTGGTTTGTTTGTAGTTTGTTTGCCTCTCGAAAAAAGAATATCGCTATGAATGTACTAAAATACTTTATAAAGCTTTTAATGTGGTTTGACTAGTTCCTGTTTCTTGTTTATTTGTCTGAAATAATAATCTTACTCCATAACTGCTAAAATATAAAGCAACAACACAGCAGCGTATTCATGGAGGCAGCCATGTTTGTTCCGAGTTGTGCTAGCTTGAACGGGAGATTGTTGGATGTGATGTCACCCAATTTGGAATTTCCAAGTTCCGAGAGAAAAACGAACGCACCACAAGACTCTGGCTGGAAATTTCTACAATAGAGCCATTTAGTTATTTCTAGAAAAATATTTAGAGCCAATGACCTGATGTCATTGTAACACAGGTCACTGTCCGTGGTGCTGAATTCTCTACTTGATGGGCTGGTGCTGAATGAATATGACAGCTGGCCAACATGTCTGTGTGCTTCCACTGACTGGCACCCAGACATATAATGACTTTTAACAATGAGGAGGGAAACGTCCAGACAGGAAATTAGTCAACAGTAATTAGTAATCACATATAGTTCTCATTTATCATGATGTAAAATTCAAAAACCTTTTTTTTATTATTAAGGGATAAATGTAATTGAGTTTTAATGTATCCTTTCCGCTCTTAAAATCGCAAATTATTTCTGACTATTAATCTGCACATTTTAATAATTTCATTAATATTACCTAATTGGTTTGTCTTTTTTATTAAATTTTAAAACTAGCTGTACAATTGTTGATGTTGTTGCTGTTCTGAATGTCATTGGCCTGTTGCCTTACGTCTGTCTAAACATGAGTGAGGAGATGGATGCACTATTCTATGGGGGCCTCTGTAGAGAATAAATGATCCTAATTTTATATTGAGAGAGATGGTTAATTCCTTTTTAATCCATACTGCGTTCAGAGCCCCTGTTCTGCCGTTGATCACTGCTGCATATCATCCCCAAACCAATGGCCTGGATGAGAAAACGAATGATGACATAAAATGGTAAGTCTGTTTTTGAGGTTGTTTTAGAACTGTGTGAGACAGGCTCTATTCTTTTAACATTACATCAGGAATTACTGATATTATTGACAATCAATCCCTTAATATACAGTATCTCACAAAAGTGAGTACACCCCACACATTTTTGTAAATATTTTATTATATCTTTTCAAGGGACAACGTTAAAGATATGAAACTCTGATAGAATGTAAAGTAATCAGTGTACAGCTTGTATAATGGTGTAAATTTGATGTCCCCCTCAAAATAACTCAACACACAGCCATTAATGTCTGAACTGCTGGCAACAAAAGTGAGATTAAAAATGATTTGTGGCAAGATCGGATCATGTGTGTTGAAGAGTTTCTTATGACTGACAAGTAGTTATTTAAAAACATATCTTGAAACAGCAAATTACATTGTTCTTAATGCTTTTAGAAAATGACTCTTTATAATGATCTGTGAATAATAATAATTTGCTATGAATGTTTTTCCACTTCAGCTTTCCACAATTATTCTTCCCGATGAGAAAAGCTACGGCACGTTTTTTGATGAAAAAAATAAAGTAGTTGAGACAATAAGCAACAACAGCTGAAAACATCTCCTAGTCACAGGAAAAACAGAAGCAGGCATGTGGTAAACGAATACAAAAGAGGTACCAAAACACAGTTTATCATGTTGGAGATGAGGCGCTTCTGTTCAACATGAGGAAGCGGGGACGGAAAGGAGGAAGAACGGAACCGGATTTTACCGGACCTTATGTCATCCAGGCAATATGTGGCAAGCTGGTTACACTGTCTAATTCTGAAGGGGCAACTTTAAAGAACAAATACAATGTAAACCACATACAGAAGGAGCCAAACTGATGTCCCAAGTCAGGAATCACACAAGGTGCCAGAAGAGTATAAGACCAGTAAACCTCCCTCTAGCGCAGAGCTTCTGACAATCGAGAAGGATGCTGACAGTTGAAAAAAAACTCATGTCTGTGTGTTATGAAAGAATATCAATAAATGTTTCCGAAAGGGGATGACTCATTTGGTAATTATTTACGGCTTATGTTATGGCTGCCAATTTACAGTCTTTACTGAAGTCTGAATTCTTTTGAGTCACCTTTAATATAGATTGGACACTCTCTATGCAATGTGCAATACTTACATAGATGGTAAATGTTTACCTGCTTGCACAGATGGATGATTAGGTAATTAGTGTAAGTGTGTGTGTGTGTTCAATCGCATGTATGTCCAAGGTCCATAGTAAATAATATACACTGATCAAGAGATGCCCGATAGTGGATAAAAGAGGACATTAGTGGGTGTATCACTTAGTGTAACGCGTGCAGGAAAATGAGCAGGACTGCAAGCCATATAATGACCCTTGTCTAGCTCTTAATACAGTATGCATACAGTGATGTATCTACAATGGACAGCTACTATGAGCAGATAGCACAGTACAGGTGCTTATAAGATCTGTATGCTATTTCCATCCATCCATCCATTGTCCAAACCGCTTATCCTACTGGGTCGTGGGGGGTCTGGAGCCTATCCCGGAAGCAATGGGCACGAGGCAGGGAACAACCCAGGATGGGGAGCCAGCCCATCACAGGGCACACTCACAACACTATTCACTCATACATGCATACCTACGGGCAATTTAGTAACTCCAGTTAGCCTCAGCATATTCTCAGCATATTCTTGGACTGCGGGAGGAAACCCCACGACGACATGGGGAGAACATGCAAACTCCACACCCATGTGACCCAGGCAGAGACTCGAACCCGGGTCCCAGAGGTGTGAGGCAACAGTGCTAACCACTGCACCACCATGCCGCCCCCTGTATGCTATTTCATTCTATAAAAAGAAACTTACTGTACTGTACAATAAAGTATTTCACCACTGCTTCTTCCTCAGCTCCCACTGTTTGCTAGCACATGCATCTTTTGATTTCTTAGTGCAATCTGTGCTTTATTTTTTTTTTGTGAAATGTAAGTGCAGTATCTGTTTATTAAGTGCTGTGGTTTAATATGTACATTATTATTTCAGTACTGTGTATACTGTCCTTAATGTCTTGCCTCTCTCGTATAACTTGAGATACGCCCAAATTGACTTGCAACAAGTGGTCCTGGTTCCAAATGCGGAAGGCGATGGATACCTGTATTTTATATGCTGTAGTGTGCTGGGTGTCAGACATTGCAATGCACCTTGCTTTGATCTTGACCTGTTAGATCAGAGGGAGGTAATCTTATCCAGAAAGGGCCACTGTGTATGATGGTTTTCACTGCAACTCTCTTAACAGCGAACCTAACAGTTATCCCAATACCTTGATCTTGCTAGCATATTTAAATGTGTACCTATTCAGGAATAGAGTGGTGAAGGCATTCAGAGGAGGACTGATGATTATCAGAGGGAACAAAGGGGCTGGGTACTTGTCAGTATCCAGTAGAACCACCAGACTCCTACACTGAATGGTTCTGGATGTGGCACAGACGTTAATCCCTCTGTATTAGGGGATCCGTCTCCAGTTTGTACTCTTCTAGTTAATAGGTAGATTATCAGGCAGTTTTTCACCCTAGTCCAGTACTCATTGACAGCCTAATACACCGTGTTTCAGTTTGTCTTGATAGTCAATACATGTCACAGGATGTACATTACTCTGATGGGCAGGCCCTCTTACATATGATGGAAATTGCAATACCTACTTTTGGCCACGAGATGGCAGCAAGAAAATAGAAAAATTATTTTCCCACGGTCTACTAGCAGCTTTTAGATGTTAATTCTTCATAAAAATAATTTGACTTGATCCAATGTATTTTTAATACAAACAATTACCACACAAAGCTGCTAGTTTCCTCCGGTTTCCCCCCACAGTCCAAAAACATGCTGAGGCTAATTGGAGTAGCTAAATTGCCCGTAGGTGTGCATGTGTGAGTGAATGGTGTGTGAGTGTGAGCTGTGATGGGCTGGCCCCCCATCCTGGGTTCTTCCCTGTCTCGTGCCCATTGATTCCGGGATAGACTCCGGACCCCCTGTGACCCAGTAGGATAAGCGGTTTGGACAATGGATGGATGGAAATAGCATACAGATTAAGCACCTGTACTGTGCTATCTGCTTATAGTAGCTGTCCATTGTAGATACATCACTGTATGCATACTGTATTAAGAGCTAGATAAGGACAGTGGGTCATTATATGGCTTGCAGTCCTGCTCATTTTCCTGCACCCGTTACACTAAGTGATACACCCACTAATGTCCTCTTTCATCCACTTTCAGGCATCTCTTGATCAGTGTATATTACTTACTATGGACCTTGGACATACATGCGATTGGACACACACACACACACACACTTACACTAATTACCTAATCAACCATCTGTGCAAGCAAGTAAACATGTACCATCTATATAAGTATTGTACATAGCATAGAGAGTGTCCAATCTATATTAAAGGTGACTCGAAAGAAGTCAGACTTTAGTAAAGACTGTAAATTTCTCAGCCATAACATAAGCCGTAAATAATTACCAAATGAGTCATCCCCTTTCGGAAACATTTATTGATATTCTTTCATAACACACAGACATGAGTTTTTTTTCAACTGTCAGCATCCGATCCAAACGGGATTCCCATTTCCTTTCTGTGGGATCCAACAGAACACGGGCTGACCATCAGTCAACATGTCTTCAACCGTGCAGGACAGGACCCAGTCCAGGCCAAACCTCACGGTGCTGGTGTTAATAAAAAAAATGTAAGGAACATGCAGCTGCAGCTCACACACAAACACAGTCCACAGCATCCAGAAAAAGGTCAGGCCTTTTTATTCTTTAGCTGACTCCGCCCAGACCTCGCCCCCTTTCTGGGCGCCTCGCACTATGCCTTTGAACTGGCCCTGCAGCTTGGCCCGTTTCCTGTTTCCCAATGCAAGTCATAAGATTCACCCGTAAATGATATTTTGAATCGGAACGATATTTATTACTATTGTTTAGATTAAATATATAACGGTTTAATGATTGAATATAACTTGATATTGTTGTTTGTGTTGTTTAGTTTGAGGTTCTAGTTTCTGTCTTTATCCGCTTTCGTTTCAGTAGGCAGCTGGTTCATCCCAGGCTCAGGGTCTCTCTGCTCTTCATCAAACCCACACCCCCAGTTTGGGAGCACCCTCTCCCTCTCCTCCCCCCACGGCTGTGACTGTTACTCCTCCTTGAGGAGTAACTGCTCCGCCCCCTATCCCAGCCCCTATACCCACAGGAGTGCATCACCCAGTGAGCCGCCGCCCTGCCTGTCCCCTCACACAAGCACACACTGAAATCATGGTCCTAAGCTCTCTGTGTGGGTCACCACGATAGTACAGCACACCGACGATTACCCTCTGACTGAATCAGAATCAGCTTTATTTGGCCAAGTATGTTCACACATATTGGGAATAGTTAGACATTTAATCAAAATAATTAAGACAAGACATAAACATACAGTTCTGTTGATATGCGACGCATATAACCTCTGCATTCACAGCACTGCTTCAGTTATCGAAGAGCAAATTTCCAAAACTCACTCAGTCCGATAACCTAAAGTAATAAGTCATAATCCTCTTCATACGTTGCAGTAATGGGAATGAAATCTCACTCAGTGTTTATGTAATGGAGCAATGGAATTTCGTGAAATTTCCAAAAGTCCACAGAAATATTTAGAAAAACATTCCTGCAGACTGAGTTTTTGATATTTGCTTTTCAATTAACACAATTTTCTTCAGTCTGAGGTTTAACAGAATTCAGCCATATGCTGTTCAAAAAAAACTACACAGAACAAAAACAGAATGGACTTTACATCTGTCTGAAAGGAAAGTTGACACAGGCTGCAGCAGTGAACAAATCAATCAATGTATTAAAGTTAGGCATTAAGTAACTGGAGGCAGTATATACATAACATGATAACATGCCTTTTCTGTATTGACCATATTAAGGACGCTGTAACACTGCCCACCACATACCTGCTTCATTTATTGTTTTATACTTGCAGCTGCTTATTCAGACAGCTCGTCTACCTGTCTGTCCATGTTGCCCTCCCATGACAACTGGTCCAGCCTACAGGTGCCGTCCCATTCCGGCATGTTACCCATGAGTCATAGCGGCACCTCCGGGAGCAGCTCCAGGTGAGCCCGTGCCTCCCCTCCCCCACCTGTCCCCATGCTGAGTCTCGGGCCCCCGTCTTCCCTCTTGTTCTCGCCTATACCCACATCCTGGCCTGTGTCTGCATCGTCTCACCTCGTTAACAGGACTTTCGCCTTCTTCTGTCCTGATCCATTCAGGCCCATCATTCTGGGACATGCTTTGATTTATTTCGCCATAGTTACTCTTTGTTTTCCTTTGTACTTTGCACTCTACAAGTAAAATGAATAAAAAATAGGCATTATTTTGATATTGTTTTAGTACAGTGACACTAGTATATTTGTTGTTGTTTCCAGGCAACACTGCATGCTGATTTAACGTCTTTCCTTAATCTCCACCCCATTGCTCACACACAGCCAGTATCCCAGTTTGTGGTCAATGAGCTCCTCCTCACTCACCCCAGTCTCCTAGTCCAGTGGAATGTCCAACAGCTTGGGCTCTCAGTTCCTGCGTGTCATGCCCGGCTCGTCCGCTCCTCCTGTGTGCCACGCCCCCTGATTACCCACGTGTTTTCTCCCGATTTGTACCCAGCTGTATCTAGTTAATTTGCTCAGTCCTGTGTATTTCAGTCCGTGTCTTACCTGAGTCCAGTGTCTGTCATTGATGTTTGTATGCGTGAGATGTTTCCCCGTCCGCGCTTCCTAATTAAACTCCCGTTTTTGCCTGTCCGCTTGCTCCTTGCACGCCTTGCCCGCACGATCGCCTGCCTGCTTGTACCCGATCGTGACACTGCGCAGCTCTACAACTCATTACCCAGGGCTCTCGCACCCGGCCACAGTGCCCCTCTCAGGCTCCCCGCTGTATGACAGCACTGCCCCATCGGAAGTTCATGAAGCCTCACAGTACGACGCCTCTCCCCACGCGCGCTTAGCCACCACCGGGACTCCCATCACTCCTCCTTCCCTGTAGGGCGGCGCACTTCCATTATTATTACAGTTTCTACTGTCACTCTGTTGCTTTTCCTGGTGCTGGACTTTTGACAGATAAATACATTATTTGTTGCATTCAGTGACAAAAGATTGGTCTGTTTAACACCCTCAGTCTCCACCCTATGAGCCCCTTGTTGGCGGCAAAGATGTCGGAGAAAGCAGAGGTAAAGTGAATAGTCACCTCGACAATAATGTGGAAACCGCTAATGGTGATCATGCCTGTGTGGGTGAAATGGTATCACCACAGTATAAGCGGATGATGATTATAGACGATTTTTCCCTTTTTCTTTATGTGTCTGTTTACCATGCTAATAGGCATTTTTTTTCTTTGGGATGCGTCTAGGTCAGATACGACCAAAATATTTTTCTCATTTCAGAAGTGAAAAAAAATATTGCTCTCAGATTCTGTTCAGTTGTAGTTTTTTTAAAATAATGTACCTTGATTTGTGTTTGTTTAAAATGCCATTACCTGTTGCTTACTGGGCCGCTGAAAATGTCTGGCCCAGCTAAATTTCTTGGTTTAAAAATCTGGCCCAACTACTTTCCAGACCAGGACTAGCCCTACTGAATCATACACTAATGTTATTCTGTTATGTGGGCTGTTGTGATAGGGAGATTTGCTGGATGCTGCACGACGGGTGGTGTCCCTGCTGCAGAATGCCCTGTCTGAAGCAGCACCTAGAGACAGTGAGGGTTGTTGTTATCACCTTAATATTGTATATACGCAATCTGTTATTTCTTAACTAATATAATTGTAAGGTATTCTTCTAATATATTGTGCACAGCCAACAAAAAAGAGAAAAATGCAAAACCAAAGGAAGGCTTTCTTTTCTCTTAAAAGTCTTTTTTCTAAACCAACTGAGAGTCAGTTAGAGGGGTGTTCATTATCAGTATTGTTGCTGGCATTTCTGAAAATGTGCCAATTTTAGTCAAGTGGCTACTTTTCAAATGCAGTCCCTGGCCAAGATGAAGAAAGTTCATGAAGACTACATGATAATATTAAGCACTGACATAACAAACAACATTTTATTACATGCAAAATATACAGGAAATATACACTGCAACAGGCTAGGATAGACAAATAACCAAATACACTTGCAAGCCTGACCACTTTAGACCCCAGATTAGAAAATTGGTGAATGAGCATATATTTTTTCCAAGTTTTGTTTTGCTTTCAAGTTCTCACAAATAAAAAATAAAAAAAGATTTTCCCACTATAGCCAGATCCAGTTTCTGTGGGGGGCGGGGGGGGGGTGACAATTTGTAGTAATAACTATTTCCTGCTGATAACCACTGGTAAACTATCCACATGTCTCTGAATATCTGTGAGTCCCGAGACCTCCATGACAGATAGATATAAGTTGCTAGTGTTGATCGGCAGGAAATCTTCTCCAAAGCCCCACCACCACCTCACACCAATCCACCCAGGGTTTACTCCAAATAAATTTGCTGGTAATACAAACCGGATCAACTTGTGGTTTGTGTCCACGTGTACTAGAGACAAAGGCCCTGGTACATTCTGCGTACAACACAGCCAAGACTTGACAACCTTTATATGATGCGCATGGAATCAACCCAATGCATGGAGGCTGCAACTCTTCTCCACCGAACCCTGTAGCCCATTGACTGCAGCCTGCATTGACTATCCTGTAGCCTGCATTTGGTAGATCATTCTTGACAGAAGAAACCAAATTGTCAAGTTCCCTAACACAGAGCTCATACTCTTTTATTCTTCTTAAGATTGTTCTTCTTGAAACACCCATCAGTGTGGCTATGCAAGGCACAGGAAGTTGAGTATGGAGCATTTCTTTCAAACATTGTTCTTCAATCATAATCTTGGGTCGTCTATTGGTGGCAGCGACTTCCTGTGTGACACATGGGGCTGGACGTTCCAGATGTGCCCTCACAAGGTCAAAGAGCTCTTGCAAAGCCAGGGTGATAGCAGGAGGGTACTTCAATGTGATTAGACAGGGCCTGCAGAAGATACAGCTCCTGATGACAAAGGAACTCCAGGTAATCCAAATTTAGTGGAGTCGCGCTGAATCCTATTTCTATTTTATGCAGAAGACTTTCGAGAAGGTGGTATCTGAGCTGTTCACAGAACAAATTATAGTTAATGAGGTGTCAAGATCTTGTCTCTGATCCACACACTAGGCCTACCATTCAAAAGTTTTAATTATGAAAATGAAATGTTTTTGTTTTGTGAGGTGCTTGTTCAGTATGATGATGTAGTGGCTGCTCTGTTTGACCGTGGTAAACCTTTTCACAAACAATATAAGTGAAGAAGTATGACATTAGATCTAAGGACCAGAGTATAATAAAGTTAAATAAAATCCATCAAAAACACTTACTCATTGGAGATTCCAATGTAGTAGGCAGACAACTTTATGGCTTTAATAATGAGTGTATTTAGCAGCTACAAGGACAAAAGATATTATAAACCTCTCCATTTTAATGCTAATTTATATAACATTAACAGATAGCACTTAAGGTGGTTTCGCCTATAGTCTGCTAACACTAACCCGAGAACTAATATCTGTGGAGCGTTCTTCCCAGGATTTGAATTTATTAAATTGGTTTTTGTGATGTTGTATTAAGAAATTTTATTCACAATGCAATTTACCGTACATTGGCCCATTCTTTTATATACGGTAAGACGAAGCGGGAAATTCGAAGCGAGCGAGTGCTGTGCAGACGCGAGCGCGTAGAGGGGATGGGTTTTCAGCACTCGAGCACACGCACGCGCGTGGTACGACTTTTGGCCCTAATTTAACGGCGAGCGAGTGAGTGAGTGCTGTGCAATCGCGAGCGCGTAGAGAGCATGGATTTTCTGTTTTTATGCGCACGACTTTTGGCACTAATTTAACGCCATAGAAATGTAGTGTTTAAAAGGGGAGGAGATCGGGTTGCAGCGCTGGTGTGAGCGGTTTCTCCGGGCAGTTCGCTCGAGGCTAACGTGGCTTTGGGAACGTGGTGCACCCGTCACCCATGCCAGGGAAGAAATCAAAACCGAAATGCTAGGAATATGGACTTCATCTTACGTCAAGCGTTTTCCCCTCCATTGACGCCCATAAAGAAAAGGCTTAAAGTCCATATTCCTAGCATTTCGGTTTTGATTTCTTGTCAGGTAAGTCTTTATGGCCAGATACATTCGCGAGAAATTTGGTGATTTGTGGTGACTGTTTTAATACATTAAGTTGCGTTACGCATTTTCACATTAAGCGTTTTAGAATGTCCCGTGGCAGGTATCCCCTTCTATTGCCCTAGGGAGGGTTGTAACCCTCGTCTGTATATTAATAAAGAATAATCCTTCTATTCCTGTCTCATGTATCTGGACCTCCCCAGCAATTTAACGAAATTTGGTGGCAGCGGTTACAAGTGAACCCGTTTAAGTTTAGCGCTCATACTTCCGTCCATATGTTTAAGACCCACCTTGGCTGACTTAGCTGACATGTCCTGATTTCATAATCTTCAAATTTGTAATCTTTTCTCCTTCATCTAACTCCATGTTTTTAACTTCTTGTCATTTTCTTGCCGTTTGACTCATAGAAAATTATCAGACTTAAATGACACGTCAGCCTGTGCAGACAGCGATTTCAATGTTTTAATAAATTGGCCAGCAGGTGGGGGCAGTGCTCAATTTCATTAATGCCATTCAGAAAACTTTCAGGCTTTATGTCTTAATGAACAGCCTAGAAAAGGACAAAGCATTATATTACTGATGCATACAGCAGATCCCCAACTCAGGCTGTGTTGCATATTCTTAACAGTGCTACAGTATGTTCACACAGCCAGTACAAACAAACTTGCAAGATCTAGACCAGGGGTCACCAACCTTTTTAAATACGGAGAGCTACTTCACGGGTACTGAGCCATACGAAGTTTGATATCAGTTTTAAACGCCCTCCTAAACATGTCTAAACTTCATGCTTGATAAACATGTTTTAAATGCTTTTTTATATTCAATTTCAAATCTATATAAATGCAAATGTGATAGATTAGAAACAGGACAAAATTAAATTTTAGATGATGTTCGCTGGTGAGTTGTGCTATTTTATAGAACAGGTCCACGGGCAACTCATGTGGTCATTGGGGGCATCCTTGGGGCACCATGTTGGTGACCCCTTATCTAGACCTACCACATCAGGTAGGAAGGTGCCTATTTCTACCAACTATTCAGACCATCAGACCCAAACCATACATTCAGTCATGCACAGGCACTCCACCAGAGGGCTCTACATTCTGTCTACATCTGCTCACCTGTTAGACCCACACTCAGTCTCCATCCTGATTTCTACCTACTACTCGGACTATCTCACCAAAACCAGTCCTGTGGCCTGTTCTATGAAGCGGGGTTACTGGCTTATTGGGGAAACTTGTCGGATTTCTTGATCGGGACCTTCAACTGCTCTGCCATAGAGAGCATCCTAACATGCTGCCTTACGGTCTGGTATGCGGGCTGCTGTGGCCTCCTACCGCTCTGCCATAGAGAGCATCCTAACATACGGCCTTACGGTGTGGTATTCGGGCTGCTGGTGGCCTCTATGACTTTTTTTGTAGACAGTCCATCTGTGTGGTGCTGTTTGCACGAATTGTTTTGGGAAATGCACTTACAGTTTTGCAGATGTTAAGGGTGATTCCAGAAATGCATCAAAGCAACTGAGGAACTGCAATGTCACTGTACAGTTACTTATAATGGGCGCCAATGTAATGTGTAGAGTGGCAAATAAACTGATTCACCATTTACTCTCATGTACATCACTTAAAATGCTTGTTTTAAATGCAAATTGTGTGAATGTATATCTAAGCAGTAAAGCTACAATTTACATTCTGTTTGCATGGTGGAAAGAACATTTAATCTGCCTTTTAAGTGTGATTAGAAGATCTAATGCCTGTGTGCTTGTAATAAGATGGTCGCTGGTTCAAACCCAGCCACAGCACATCTCTGCGTCCTTGAGCGAGGCCCTTAACCCCCAGCTCACTGGGCATCACTATGGGTGGCTGCCCTTCGCAGACAACTTACTCTGTTTACTCTAAAAAAAAGAGAGCAAGTTGAGAGAGAAGTTAAGACAATTTCTCCACAGGGACCAATAAAGTATCAATTATTATTACTGTATGAGAGACTGTCTAATATCAGATAGATACTCAGACTCATACTGTGCTGAGCTTGTCTGAGAGAGATGATTAGCAAATGCTCTCCCACAGTATCTCAGCACTCTGTACAAAGAACTTTATATGCTCAGTATCTGCTCCTGTTTATCTAATTGTTCTCATTTTAACTGGATGTTAAGGAGTAAATAATAAACGTCATGTAAGTGCACATTAAAATGCTTTTTCACTGTTACTTAAGTTCCATGTGAACAGCCAATCAGATCAGCCTGATGTGTGTCTCTCTGTTTCCTCTCTGTTTCCTGCCCTTTCATCCCGACCACGACCATGATCTCTCACTTAGCAGCAGAGCAGTTTATTCTAAACAGTGGAAGCACAAAAATGTTCAGACTCTTTGGTCTTCTCATTTCATTAGTAAGGCCCTATAATATAAATTATTTTGGGATTTTAATATTTTCATTTATCTGTATGATGTGATCAGTGGAATTTGGCCATTTAATCTGCATCATAGTTAATAGTTATTTAGATTACTATTATATGTCTTATTTGATTATGATTTTTTTTTGTTTTTCTGTTTTTGCAGACACTGCACTGACTACAGATGTTGTTCAGCCCAGTCACCTGATGAGGGTTCAGCTTGGAGACAGTGTGACCCTGACATGCTTCTGTCAAGGAGAAACAACTTTTGTTACTTTGTTTAAGCAAGCTGTTGGTCGGTAAGCCCCAGCCCATGGCGAAAGCACTTCTCTACGTACCTGGTGAATTTTACAAGGAATATAAAAGCATAAAACGTTACTCCTTACTGAATGCAGAGGGGTGTTTTAACCTCACTATTTCTAACGTGGAGCCGTCAGATTCTGCAGTGTATTATTGTGCTGCTGTGTTTCTTCATGAGGTCACCTTCGGGAATGGAACCTTTGTCATAATCACAGGTAAATGAGATTCCAACTATTTTCATATTTGCTTTATTATAATGTCAGTAAGATTATTCCCTGCAAAATAATTTTGACAGTTTAGTTGTTTGTCAATATAAAATTAGCAAAGATACCTTATTGTCTGCTTTGTTCCATAAATGTTTTTCTAAACATCAAACAAAAATCATTCATTATTTATTATTATTATTATTATATTATTATTATACAATTTGTTGCATTTTGCTTGCTGTCAGCCAAAAGCCTAACCTTCTCTTTATACAGATGTTAATGTTACACATTGCAGCCTCTTTAAAACAAATAACATAAAAAAATGTTTGAGTTGTTATATACAGTATAGGACTGTGCAAAAATCTTAAGCAACAAAAGAAAATTATTTTTGACGTTATTTATCTGAGCAGTCAGTGTGTATTCACTCTGAAAAAAAAATGCATGATTTAACATATGAACTAGGGATGTGCACCATTCAGAACTGATTTGAGAATGAAATTCTCAAATACGTATCCTAAAATTCAGGATTTTGAATACATATATGAACTTGAATTTCAGTTCATTTTGTTAATCTGAATTACATTTGAATTGTGGTTGAAAACAGGTTGTGGCATTGAAATTTATATATTGAATTTAAAGAAGAAGAACGAAAAAGGGTTTGGATTCAAATTCAAGTTCATATACGTACTGTAGGTGTAGCTTTTAACTAAAATATGAACTTTAATTTAAATATGAATTATACATAAACACATTAACATTGTTATACATCATTGTTATAAAAATGTCGTTTTGTAAAGAATGAAATAATGCAACATTTGAAGTGTCACCTAAAATAATAATTATACTGTCATTTTGTGCACCATGGTGGATCTGCTCATAGGAAGAGCTGAGTGTCTCTCCTTAAAAGTCAGTGTTGGCTGCAGTGACGGCAGTTTCTAACCTAAGAAACGTCCCAAACACTTTTCCTGCATCAAAAGTCAAACTAGTCCCTATTCCTGCCATGAAAGGTTCACATAATGTCACCGATACCTGAACCATCCATGTTTATCAGAGGATGCCAACCCTTGGCTGCAGCTTTCTCTGCACACGCTGAGAGAGTCTTCAGTGTAGCAGGAAAAGATTTCAGGCCAGAAGATTGCAAATTAAATCATGAAACCTTTGAAGATATTATGCTGAATAAATGTAATAATAATGAAAAATTAGCAATGTGTATTGGAATAAAGCATAATTGTATTTGCCATGACGTTTTGCTTTTCGCTGTAGTGCTATGGTTGAACGGAAAAACTTACTTTTGTGTGCATAAGAAAATAAATAGGAGGAACTACGAAACCAAGTAATTCCTTTTACTATGTATACTTTTTCTTTAATGTTAAAAGATAGACAAACTAGTAATGGGCAAACAGCTCTTCGGCTCTTGAAATAAATTATGCATGGTACTACAGCAAAATGCTCAAAAATACCAAAACACATCAAGAGCTAAATATGCAAAAACAATAAATACCTTCCTGTGGAAAAGGGGCAACATAAACCAAATGTAAAGTCACGAAAATCATGAAAATATAAAGTACACTTTACACACTTCATTTCTTTGAATTGAAATTAATTATATTCATCTACCTTCATACATTAATACAAGACATTATATGATTATAATGTTTGTTATTATCATATAATTTTATTTAGGTATTATGTAGGTGCAGTTAATGTATAGTGTTACCTGATATATTCTAATATGCAGTAATACAATAAAAAGAGAGAAGAATGTCAGCTGTTCTCCAAGAAGTATACTGATTTCTTGGATGGCTAGAAGAACATCGATTCAGTTCCCAAAAATCTGTAAGAACAATTTTTGAGGATCTGTATTTTCCATTGTTATTCTCAAAGGGCTGTCATCATGACTATTTTGCTTTTCAGGTAAAGACTCAGGACTGTGGTACAGCAGCCTGTGTCTGACACATTGCAGCCAGGAGACTCTGTGAGCCTGCAGTGTACGATAGAGACTGGGAGCTGTGCAGGAGAACACAGTGTTTACTGGTTCAGACATGGATCAGGAGAATCCCTTCCTGGAGTCATTTACAGCCATGGAAACAGCAGTGATGAGTGTGAGAAGAGCCTGAGGCTGGATCTCCTACACGGAGCTGCGTCTACAGCCTCCCCAAGGGGAACCTCAGCCTCTCCGATGCTGGGACTTACTACTGCGCTGTGGCCATGTGTGGGGAGATGCTGTTTGGGAACGGCACATAGCTGGATATAGATGGTAACACCCAGTGTGGGGAGATGCTGTTTGGGAACGGCACACAGCTGGATATAGATGGTAGCACCCAGTGTGGAGAGTATATCTGCTTCAAAGTTTTATTTAGCTTATTCTGCTATTAAGACATTTATTTCTTTTTTTAATGTAATGAATTTTCTAATTTAAGTGCTTAAATTAAATTACACAGATGTTAATTTAATAATTATCCATCCATCCATCCATTTTCCAAACCGCTTATCCTATTGGGTCGCGGGGGGTCCGGAGCCTAATTTAATAATATTTCAAATATAATATCCATCCATCCATCCATTTTCCAAACCGCTTATCCTATTGGGTCGCGGGGGGTCCGGAGCCTAATTTAATAATTATTTCAAATATTAATATAAATTGTTAAAATGCATAATACTAGAAGTTCATGTTAAAAATGGACTATTTACAAAACAACAGCTGTAATGTGTTATCGATTTGATCTTTAACTAATGTAATGTAAGCAAATGGGAAATGTGTCTCTATATCATTATGCTGAAATCTATCTCTTTGTTACAGGCTTTCAGAAGCTGCTGGATCCTCTTCACTCTGGCTTGCTGATAGTTTTATCTTGCAGCATTATTCTGAACGTTGCTCTCATTTGTATAAGATGTAAACTGACCTGTACACACTGTGCAGGTACGCTGCCCGGCTTTATGCACTCAGAAGGACAAAATGTAGATTTTAACAAATTATAGAAATATAATAATTGTTTTATGATAGATAACATTTTCATATTAAAACCACTCTTGCAGGTAATACAGTTTTAAAATCCATTATTAAATCTCACCTTATTTATATAAACCTTTTTGTACTGTAAGATTTACATTTTTGTATTATATCTTTCATATTTGCAAAATCTATTGAAATATACATGTTGCAATAAGTTGCATATCAATAACTTTTATTACCAAGATCTCCTTTATAGCAATTTTATTATATATGATATATGAGAACAAATGACACGTATCCAAACATGCACACATAAATTGACAGAAGTCATTTTTACTTTCATTTTTGAGACAAAAAGGATGTTGATTGCTTGAAATTCGGAATGTTATCTGACCACGGTATGATACCGTGCGAAATTAAATAATATATTGATGTGTTATATATTTTAAACAGATGAAAAGAACAGTGATATATCAAAAGTGGAATGGTCACGCAAGCAAGTATGTATAAATATTTCAAATTACAAATCGTCAGTAAAACAAATGAACCTCAGACTGATTTCCATCCTGGGATCAGCATTTTAAGTGCTATTTGTGAAAATAGGTAATAGCAAACCGATTTGATCCATCCAATTCTGCCATCTTTGTCTCCACAGTGCCATGACGAGGACACACTGAATTACGCTGCCCTGAACCTTAAGAAGCCAAACCCAGGAGACAGAAGAAAGACGGGAATAATGACACTCTGTATTCTGACCTCCGCTACAGAGATTATGAATAAAGATGCTTCTCATTCATGTCAGTCACACAGAGTGTTCAGGGTGTAGCTTTAATAATGTTCAGAGGAGGGCAGGGGAGCCAGTGCTTCTGAGACTGAATCACGGGATTTTACGGGAGCACCGGTGCTGAGTTTGGTGTCAGTGTGTTTGGGGCGCATTTTTACTGGAAGTGCAAATGTTCAAGCCAGACTGGGGGCTGAGGGAGGGGAGAGGGGAGCCACAGAGATTATTTCTTCATGGCATGGGGGGGAATAAGCGGCTTTAATGTTGTGGAAAGGCTGAGTTGCTGCAATCAGTTCTTTGATGTCACACATGCTTACTTGTCTCCCTTGTGTACCATGCTGAATGGTTTGGGGCAAACGCACAGGGACTGATCGATTATATTAAACAGATGAAAGAAACTGAATGAAAATTTCAAGTGTTCTTAAATTACGTTTTTCATTTAATTGTGTGTTCTGGATGTATTTTTGAGTATATACATGTACCTGTATATGTACCTGTATATATACCTGTGTCGTTAATAACGATGTGGATAATTAAGAAAGAGGAGTTTTGTTTCTTGCTCCCTGTCTTGTTACTTGGCTCACAAACATACACACACATAGACACACACACAAACATACACAGACACACAAACACACACACACATAGACACACACACACACAAACACACATGCACACATGCACACACACACACTGCTACGGCTCTGTAAGAACACTACCATGCTCTTTTGTGTGAGTGGGGTGGGGGGTGTTAAATAAGATGAAAATGACAATGGCTGTACTTTTGTTATGTCAGTTGTGTTTCTATAGTCATTGTATCATATTCCACAAGCTTTTTATTCTACAAGATGTACAAGCCAGTCAGTGTATTTCAGTGGGGTGTTCAGGAGTCATTAGGTTCTGAAAAATGTCTTGCATTTAAAACATAATGTACTTTTGAATACTTAAGTATTTTTAGATGCAAATACTCCAGTACTTTAACTGAAGTAAAAAATTAACTGAAAAACTATTGAGTATTATTTGACGAGGAGTATCTATACTTAACTCAAGTAGTGAAGTTGTGTACTTTGTCCACCTCTGTCCAAAAGTGACATACAGCTGTAAGCTGTTTGGGTTTGTTTGTCTGCTGAGTGCTTCTCTGCAGTGCTGCAGATGTTTACCACAGGTTAGATGCAGCTCAGGAAGACTGACCCACTGACTGCACTGTGCTGGACTCACTTTGCAAAGAGTAAAAAACCACACAGACAGAACAATATCTGCTTCTTGTAAGACCCTGTTTCCTCTCTACCTCACCCAGGTCACGCTTTCAAGTATTCAGCCTAAGTTATTTTATCCAAACAAGCCACCATTATTATTCATGCAGCTGGACATTTGACTGGAGCACATGATTGCTACATATCACTACTGTACATGGAACGGAATGTACAGTTTTCACAACAGAACTTTAGAAAAGCAAAATTCTCATCAGTCCACATCTCTAACCACCACACATCCTAGGGCTCCCATTTATAATGGTACATTTTTGTTTTATTCACATTCTTTTTCATCACACAGATAAACACCATCCATTAATCTTACAGCATGTATCCTGGTCAGGGTGATGGGGACGACACCACCTATATCGAGTGTGATATAAGGCCAAGACCTTAAAAGGGAGAGTCAAGACTGAGGCTTGTTACAAGAGCAGTGGGGCACAAAACAACAAACAACATCATTATGAATGTAAAAGAAATGGATGTATATATAATTATAGGGTAATAATAGAAACAAAAAATAAGAATATATTACATACAGAGGAATATTATAGGAATATTAAAATTAACTTATACACAATCCTTAACTTATACACAATCCTATTGCATGTAACATTATTGCTCATGTGCCAGATATTAGCCTCCCAAAGGAAGCTGCCACACAGGGCATAATGCACTGGCTCAATGCAACACTGCACATCAGTGAATAAGGAGGAACAATATTGCAGATCAGCAGCAGATAGAAACTGTATCAGAAGACAGTGAACAGGGGAAAAGTTCAATGAGCAGAGTGCAGATTATAAAGCCTGACTGCTGTGGGGCCCAATGACCTGCGGTACCGTTCTGTCACACGCCGGGTGTCTGAGTCTCTTACTGAAGGAGCTGCCCTTACGGGCCTCCATAGTCTGCTGGGGGGGTGAGAGGTGTCACATAAAATTGATGACAGCCTTGTTATCAGCCTGCTCTCATCCATCTACTCTACAGTGCCAAGGGACGCTCCTCCCTGATGATGAGAGGAGTCTAAGCATGTGGACATTTGGGATAATGTGAGTTCAGAACTGGATGGTCAGCTGTACGACTTCCAGTCTGTAGGCAGACTCATCACCTTCAGTTATGATGGCAAACACAGTAGTATCACCTGCAAAATTCAGGATCTTCACTGGAGCAGCAGTGATTTGTGTAGAAATTGAAGAGAAGAGGGAGAGCACAGAGCCTGGAGGAGCTCAGTGCTGAGGGTCAGCGTGTCTGATGTGTGCTGTAAGCATACAGATGTCCTGCATTTGTGGAACATTTTGTTTGTGCTGCTGTTTATATGTGTTGTTGACGCTGCAGTCAGTAATTTTCCACTAGCAGTCTCACCTCTGCATTTTACAGGAAGACTGACCGACTGAGAGCAGGGTGTTGTGTCTCTCTTCTCAGTGAGCGAAAACCACACAACCATCAGGTCCTCAGCTCAGGCCCACTGCTTCACTAGAAAAACCACAAAGGGTATTTTTATCTAAAAGTGGGTGAGCAAGTGAGATGTTATTGACAGCATGAATTTGTCTACTAACATTTTAAATTCAAACCTAAAAAGCAGTATGTCCAGGATGTCAGTAATTACATTTAGTCAGTATGAACAATTTGGGTGCAATAATATAGAATAATGTAGAATTTTGCATAATTCAGTTAATACCAGTAAGATACCGATCATTAACACTATAAGGTCATGTTGCTGAATCTCATTGTTTAAGTTAAATGAATCTACGCATTTTTATACACACAAGACTGTGCTTAGTTCATCTTTCAGTCAAAATCACACAGTGAGGCAAATCTGACCATCTTAATTGTTTTTGCTTGTGTGGAATGGATCCCATGCAGGCCTGTGCTCTGTGCTTCCTGGGACAGGTCCCACCCTCTCCAGACCCCGATGAGAATTAGTAGTCGCTGGATAAAAGATTGACAAAAGATAAAAATACAAAAGTCATTCTTGCTGTCTAACCTCTGATTACTGCATGACATTTCTGATTTCTGATAACTGATAAGTAGAAAATATGTTTTAGTCTCTTGCTTGGTGGTAAGAAAAAAGGAGAACCACAAAGAGCACAGTCATTTTCAAGGTTATTTCTCACTGGTCAGTGTGAAAGGCTGCGTCATTAATATAACGCCGGGCTCAGCACAGTGACTGCACCTGCGCTGCACTGTAGAACACAAGCCAGGCTGCAGACCATCAGCCCTGAAAGTTAAAACAGGACTCGTATGTGTGTCATGTGGTGTTTAATAAAAATTTACAGGACAGAACATAGTGGATTCAGTTTCCTTTGCTCTTACACTCCCAGTCCAAAGTGTGGCCACGTCTGCTGTCAATGCATCTGTCTCTTTTTTCACCTTAATTTTTCACCTGTGTTATTCACCTTAATATCAAAAGGCTCCAAAGCAGTACAGTAATGCAGAACAAATATTGTAACTATCAAGGAAGTGGGGAGGTAATGGACAGAAGTGTTGGTTTTTGGTTACTCCACTCCTCTGACCTCCACTGTAATTTTAGGTTCCTTGGAACAATATTGTAAACCAGTCATCACACACCTAGGGGTTAAAGTCGACACCAACCTTAAGTTTGACACTCAGATAAGGTTAGTTGTCAAGTCAAGCTTTTTACAATTGAGGCAGTTGGCCAAAATAAAGCCAATTCTTTCTAGGCAGCACTTTGAGACAGTAATCCACTCTTTTGTCACTACTAGTTTGGACCACTGTAACGCCCTCTATGTTGGGGTTAGAGGCTCCACTATTGTTCACCTCCAGAAGGTTCAAAATGCTGCCGCACATGGAAATATGAGCATGTCTCCCCCATTTTAGCCTCACTCCACTGGCTGCCCGTACATTTTAGGATTCATTTTAAAATTCTGTTATTTGCTTTTAAAGCCCTCAGTGGTCTTGCTCCATCTGACCTCTGTGAGCTGCTTCACCCTTACACCCCCACCCGCTCTCTCAGGTCAGCTGATCAGCTGTTCCTGACGGTTCCTAAGACTCAGCGTGAGCTTAGAGGGGATCGAGCCTTTGCAGTCGCAGCTCCTAAAATGTGGAATGACTTGCCTTTTCACATTAGAGAGGAATCCCCTCTGTCCGTTTTTAAATCTCTTCTAATCTCTTCTCCTTCACCTTTGACACATTGTGAGATGTTAATTTTAATAGTAAATCTTATTTTAATCTTAGCCTTTTCTTTATTATATAATTGATTTTTTTAAATTTTATTAAATGGCCTTTTACACACATATGAATGTTTTGGTTTTTATTAAATTTCTTTTACTTCGTTTTTAAGTGTGTGAATGTATTTATTTATTCCTTTGTGCAGCACTTTGGTCCATAAGGTTGTTTAAAGTGCTTTTCAAATAAAGAGCTGGATTGGATTACATTGGAAGATGGCTCAACAAATCTCTTTCACAGAATGTTAAATTCGACAGAGGGCGCAAGGTGACATTCTGTCAGGGGCCCAGAATTTTTAGCTACACCTCTGTGTTACTGTGTTTTTTTTGTTCTAGCCATCAATAACTCTGGAGTTGCTATATCGCCACCTGGTGGTGAAAAGATCAGACAAAAATATGTACACATGTTACCAACAGTTTGAAATTGAAGTGCAGAGTTAACAGGTTTAATTAATCGTCCCCACGGATGCCAGTCATGAAATTTGAGAATTGCAATTTAAAACACAGGAAAAAATCAGGAACACTACAAGATAAAATATTTAGCAAACACTCAATGTGCATCCAGGGTGACAAGGGACAACTGGAGGATGATATGACAATCTGACAGTGACATTCACAGCACTTTATATGTTGCCAAAAACAGAAAAGGGGATTAAATCAAGAATCAGAAATCATGTATGAGGGTGGGGCTGCTTGGTGGTGCAGTGATTAGCACTGTTACCTCCCACCACTGGGACTCAGGTTCGAGTCTCCGCCTGGGTCACATGTGTGGGGAGTTTGCATGTTCTCTCTTGCTAAATTGGCCGTAGGAGTGCATGTGTGTGTGAATGGTGTGTGAATGTGCCTTGCAATGAGCTGCCCCCCCGTCCTGGTTGTTCCCTGCCTCGTGCACAGATCCTGCCAGGATAGGCTCTGGACCCCCCGCGACCCAGTAGCATAAGCGGTTTAGACAATTGGATGGATGTATGAGGGTGAGTCACAATGACGACAGCTGCTCTGTTGACTTGGTCCCAGGAGTCGTCAGCGTTGGTCTGCCGGGGCCCCCGTCCTGTCTGTGGAAGCACCCGTCTTGTTGCCTGTTCTCTCTGCCTGGGCCCCCTCTCCTGCTGCCTCACGTTTGGGTTGAAGTGGCTCCCCAGTGCTTCTGTAAAGCTCTTTGTGTATCTTAGAAAAGGGCTGTATAAATGTAACATTCATTCATTTATTCAAGGTCCCAGCCAGAAGAGTGCAGTACTACACTGTCCCCCACAGCCTGAATCAGCTGGATGTTATAGGATTAAGACACTTCCTGCATTAGGCCATTTACCCTCAGTGTATTTCCATACCCTGACAGGATGGATGACAATACTATGGCCCTAATTTTCAATACACAGTTTTCACAGGAGTCTCACCCTCATCCACATTCTCTGCATTCCTTATCTCATGCTTCTTTGCCACCCGCATCTCCTCTGCCTGCTTTGTCTCATTTTCCCACAATTGAAACACCGTCCAATTTGTCTCTGTTTTAGTTCTACCACATTAGTCCCTGAGCAACCAGTCTGATCCCGTTCCTCTAATTTCAGACGCATCTGGCTTATCTGATTGGGACTGAAGCTGCTGTTACTAGGAAAACCACATTCGTCCCACTGGGGCAGGTCTGACACCGCGTCCTTCCCATATGTCTCCCATAATTGTTGTACAGAATTTCAGCTGGAGTTCTTTCCCAGAAGCAAGTAATTTCACTTTAGCACCTGTTCAGTAAAAGTCAAGTAGGTCTTTAATGTTATTTTTAACTTTACACAGTTGAGTATAGTACAGTTACAAAAGAAACTGTTTCCCTCGGACCAAGGTGCTACTTAAATTAACAGAAGACTAACACATACCAACCTAGCAACATACTGTATGGTGCATAATGAGCAAAAACTGTGCAAACATTGCAGGACAGTGCAAAAAGAGAGGACAACTGACACCAACGAGCACAAACAGCACAGTAAACCCAGTACTGAGAAGGCGCAGTTTGGTTGTCCAAGTGAGGTAGCAATAAAAATAAATAAAAGTAACTGTAAACATGGCGACAATAAGATAAAAAATAGTAGTTAAATAATAAAGTGTGTTAATGAGTGTATGTGTGTGTGGTATCAGATTAGTCCCTGAGAGTTCAGTAGTCTGACGGCATGGGGGATAAAGCTGTTTGAGTCTGGCTGTAAAGGCCCGAATGCTCCGGGACCTATTTCCAGAAGGCAGGAGGGTGAAACGATAATGTGAGGGGTGGGTGGGGTCATCCACAATGGTGGTGGCTTTGCGGATGCAGTGTGTGGTGTGAATATCTGTGATGGAGGGGAGAGATATGTTAGGGTTATCTTCTTCTGAAGATGCGCTGGAAACAAACCAGTCTCTGAACACAGAACAACGCAGACAGCTGTGATGACGTTTTACTTGCTGCAAGGTGTAGGGAATCCACTTGCAGAGTCTCCGCAGTTTCAGCAAAATGATGGTTTATTGAACAGCAAAAATAATACAATGTAATACAGTGTAGAGACACACCGGGTACTGAAAGGCAGCTCAGATACAAATTGAAGACAGTTCTTCACCCCCATTATACCCAAAAAGGCCCTCCCCACCAAGGTGTTGTGTGTAGGTGTTGTGAGTGAATTTACATATAAAGAGTGACCCCCTGGAGTGTGAGGATCCTGAGACAGGGACGGGACAGGACAGGGTGGAGACTTTTATGATCATTGTAATTCAATTCTTATCACCTTATCTTATCCTTATCACCATAGTGGTGCCAACTGGAACCCCCATCTCTCCCTGGCTTCCCCCATGATCATAAATTCCTAACATTGTCTGCATTCAAATGATCAACCAAGAACCTTGGGACATTTTTACCACTTTTCCTTACAAAGGGAAGCCCGGTCCTGACCTCGAGGTGTCAGCCTCTCAGTCGAACTCAGCCAACTTCGAAAGAGTAACTCCCCTCGCAGTGTCTTTTATTGAGGTACACAAACAGGATATGCAACTGACATTGAACATTGTTTGTCACCATATATGGGGTGGAAATATTCAAGCGACAGTTCTTGAGACGTGTTATTGCTCAATTAAGATCAAGCTGCGGCAGGGTGTTGTTTCTAAGCGTCTAGCAAAATGATGATAAAAAAAGTACATATTTCTCTAACACGATACTCCCAATGATTTTCTCACCTGTCATCACTATCTGTTGTAGGGACTTGTGATCTGAGGCGACACAGTTCTCAAAGCAGACCGTGATGCAGCTGCTCAGGGTGCTTTCAACAGTTCCCCAATAGAGTGTGAGAATGGGAGATGGGCTTTTCTGAGCTTCCGTGGAGAGTAGAGGTGCTGCTGTGCTTTCCTTACTATGGAGCTGATGTTGAAGGACCTGGTGAGATTCTCCGCCAGATGGACAACAAGGAATCTGGTACTCTCTACGATCTCCACAGATGAGCCATCGATGTGCAGCAGAGAGTGGTCACTCTGTGTTTTGTGTTCTTCTAACGTCAACAACCATCTCTTTGGTCAACATTCAGAGACAGGTTGTTGGCTCTGCAGCAGTCCGATAGTCATCACACTTCCTCTTTGTATGCTGAGTCACCGTTTTTATTGATGAGACCCCACAACAGTCTTGTCATCTGCCTGATGTTGATGATGGAATTCGAAATGTGCATTTGCTGCTCAGTTGTGAGTCATCGGAGTTAACAGCAGTGGGCTGAGCATAAAGTCCTGGGTTCCTGCTACAGCGTCTGAGCAGTTGCCTTCGTCGCCCATAGCTCCTGCGCAGCCCGAGCAGCCGCCTCCGCTGCCCCCTGCGGCCCCAGAGCCCGAGCAGCCGCCGCCTGCTTTGCCCGTAGCTCCTGAGCAGCCGCCTCCGCTGCCCCCTGCGGCCCCAGAGCCCACGCCCGAGGCGCTCCCTCCGCCTCAAATGACTGTGCCCCCTGGGGCTCTTGTTCCTGGCCCCACTCCTGTCCCTGACCCAGCTCCAGACTTTCCTGCCCTAGTCCCCGAGGAGGGTCCCGGACAGTCTGACCACCGTGTGTGCCACGCCCCCTGATTATCCACGTGTGCTTCCCTGATCGTACCCAGCTGTGTCCGATTATTTTCAATCAGTCCTGTCTATTTGAGTTCATGTCTTACTAGAGTTCAGTGTCCGTCATTGAAGTCCGTCTGCGTGAGATGTTTCCTGCACCCCGTGTTCCTAATAAATCCCCGTATTTCCCCGTATCCTGCCTGCCTTGCCTGTTTCCTGCCCGTCCGCCGCTCCCGTTAAATGGCGATCGTGACACAAGGCACACGCACATCAAGTACCAATGCAGCAAATACAGATGAACAATTTAGGAGGAATACTAGTCAAAGGAAGGAAGAAAAGCAGCCCACCCTATCTCATGGTCACGGACACAAACATCAGGGAGTGTTATGAAGAAGACATCACACTTAACACCATTGGTTTTATGCAGTGAATTACACCAGAGAGAGTTTTTACATTCTAGCTGTGTTACGTAACATTCCTCAGCCTTCAGGTTTTTTCCACACAATGCACGACATGCAGGGGTGCCAAACAAAACAGCGGAACTGCAGTGTAGCCAATTATTTGTTTCAGTAGTTTTAAGAAAACTAGAACATAAAATGTTTGTTTTACTTAGTCCACAAAAGAGTTTTTACCTATCTTAGTGTATTTTACATCACATACACTCTCGGTCCGTTGTGGAGTCCATCCACTGTAGTTGGAGAATGCTGCCATCAGTCGCTTGGTGTAGCACTCGCAGGATTTACCAGGCTCCTGTTTAAACTGATGCATCATGCCCCAGTCCATGCGCAGGAGGACCAGTCTCTGAAGGGCTGTCGCATGGTGAGGCCTGTTCTGCCTGGGGTCCAGCAGGTCACTGGCAATGTCCTTCAACTCACAGTGGGCTTGCGTTCATAGTGGGGTACCGCAGGGTTCGATTTTAGGACCACTATTGTTCCTAATTTACATAAATGATATGGATACCAATATATACAGTAAACTGGTGAAATTTGCAGATGACACCAAGGTGGGTGGTGTAGCAGATACTGAATTAGTGGCTCAGCAGCTACAGCGGGATCTTGATTTAATTAGTGACTGGGCCGATACCTGGCAGATGAAATTTAACGTCGATAAATATAAGGTACTCCATCTAGGGAGCAGAAATATAAAGTACAGGTATTTCATGGGTGTCACTGAAATAAAGGTAGCTGATCATGAGAAAGACCTTGGTGTGTATGTTGATGCTTCCATGTCCCATTCTCGCCAGTGTGGGGAAGCAATAAAAAAGGCCAATAGGATGTTGGGGTATATCTCCAGGTGTGTGGAGTTTAAGTCAAGGGAGGTAATGCTAAGATTATACAATTCCTTGGTGAGACCTCACCTAGAATATTGTGTGCAGGTTTGGTCACCATATCTTAAAAAGGACATTGTGGCCTTAGAAAAGGTGCAGCGTAGGGCCACAAAAATGATTCCTGGTCTTAGAGGAATGTCATACGAGGAACGGTTACTTGAGCTAAATCTGTTCAGTCTCAAGCAAAGGAGATTGAGGGGGGACATGATCCAGGTATATAAGATTCTAACAGGTTTGGATGCTGTTCAACAAATAGTTACTTCAGCATTAGTTTAAATACACGAACTCGTGGCCATAGGTGGAAATTAGCGGGAGAACATTTCAAGCTGGATTTAAGGAAGCACTTCTTTACGCAGCGTGTAGAGTATGGAATAGTCTTCCTGATAATGTAGTGCAAGCTGAATCCTTGGGTTCCTTTAAATCAGAGCTAGATAAGATTTTAACGACTCTGAGCTATTAGTTTAGTCTCCCAAGCGAGCTTGATGGGCCGAATGGCCTCGTCTCGTTTGTATAGTTCTTATGTTCTTATGTTCAACTCCTTCATCTACAGTGTCAGATGAGCAAACCTTATCTCCCACCTTGAGGATTTGGACATACCAACATAGGGGCAAGAATTTCTGCTACCTCGTCCTGCTGCCTGAGTGTTTCGCCACGGCACTTCTTCACCGAGAAGGAGGTAGAGTCGGGTGCTGAATGGTTATGATCCTCGTCTGCAGGGGGGAGAGGGGAAGGGGCAGGGGAACCACTGGCTACTCCTCCCTCGGTGGCATAAGGAGGAAGCTGCTGTTTGGGCAGCAATGCTTGGGCAGGAGCCACACAGTTTATTCTGGGTATCTAATTAGCGGACACCATTAGGTCCCTTCAGGGGCTCCACAGACAAACTCATTGACAAAATAGAATTGTCACAGAAAAATTCTTTGTCACATGCTCAGTCGACATGGACTGTGTGCTATTTACATATTTTTGGCACAAACGAAATCTCATATGCATATCGATGTATCTTTCGCACAAGTGGACCTCCATCACTTTAAAGAGGGTAAACTCTGATCAGGAAATTTACGACGTCAGAATAAACGGATTTTTTAACAGAAGTAACTGACATGCCCTAATAAGGAAATGCATACAATCAGAATACAATATCTGTGGTTTTTAACAGTGGTAACAATCTGATAATGAAAGGAATCAGATCAACATTTCTATAGCATGTAACAGAGCTTGCTCCCCTCCAGAACTCATTGTTCCAGTAGTTATCTGAAATCATCTGCAGGAGCTATTCTTTTATTTGTATATTAAGCATAATTATTCATGAATATTATTGATTATGTTTATTTGTTTAATGTTTTTATTTATTCGTATTTATTGTTTATAATATAATGTTATATAGTATTGCAACACTTGAAACGAGAGGTACTTGCCTGCCTTAGTGATATTTACTATTGTCTAAGTGTATTCCCACCTGTAGGAGGCAGCAATGGTTGTTATTAAAGGTGCTGAGATTACGCGGCTCAGGGCTGAAGGTGCAAAGTGAAACAGTCATTGACCGTATTTGCCATGTGTGATGGTGTCTGCATATCGGCCCTTTTGCGCCAAACAAACCAGTTCAAAGTACTGTGTGTTAAAATATCATATGAATAAATCCTCTCAAGAACTAAACTCAATATCGTATCCTCATCATTCAACGCGTCTGACTTTTGCACCTCTTACCACAAGGCAGTGGATTACATGGGGAAATTACAAACAAGGAGAATTTAATCTGTTTTTCCTCTACATTGTCGTTATTCAGAATATTACAGACTATGAACAAAAAACGGACAATGTAAGAAAATAAAAAAATGTGTATGACAGAAAGCTAGAGTATTTTTGCAATGGTGAGCACTAGCTGGTTTATGTACTAGCTCACACTCAAGAAACAGCATAAATGCTACTCATACACAGTTGGGGGGCAGGGGTCAGTCCTTGTGCCTGTAATGAGGTCACCAGTTGAAACTAACCCAGCCTCAGCACGTCTGTGGGTCCTTGAGCAAGGCCCTTAACCCCCAGCTCCCTGGCGCCCCAACAGGTAGCTGCACTTCGCGGACAACTTACTCCACAAAGAGTAAGTTGAGAGGAGACATAAAAAACACAATTTCCCCACGGGGATTAATAAAGTCCATCCATCTATGGAATATTATTTAGCACTATATAACGCAGAATATAAGAATTACGATTTTATAAAAAGTATGCCAAATATCCATGATATAATCATTACAATGTTAACATTATAATGTAATCAACACAATGGAACCAACTGAGTATGTATTTGCACCTTTTGTTAGTCTGAGTTTCTGTTAGCTACTTTGTTAGTCCTGAATCTATGAATATTCACATTTTTATCGCGTATATTTTATCACTATGTAAAAGGACAAATATATTATCAACCTTTTAGTGAGACAATGTGTAAACGGCTGAAACTACCAAGGTTTACTACTGAAGGAAGGGATTCACCTGAGTTCACCAAAAGTTCATGGCTGAGTATTTTTAAAAAACCAAGTGGAGCTGCTCGCGCCACTATTATGTTCAACCGAGAGGCCAAACGGTAAAAGAAATGACTGTCAAACTTACCACCTAGGGGTAAATATAAATCTATACAAATATCACCTGCATGCACATTACTTCTTTTACAATAACCAACTCCTGATCCATACTGTTAGTCCGTGAAAAAAATAACTATTGTGTACATAGAGGCCCTGTGTAAAAAGATAACTGCCAAGGAAAAGATCAAAAACATTTATTTCAAGGATTCAAAGTTTTTATGGTCCATGTACAGTGTACAGTGCAGTTCTTATTTGATTAACTTGAATGTCTTCACAGACAAGACGATTAAACAAATAAAGCAGCGCAACATTACAGTAACTAACAACAAACAAAGCTCACGAGTACTATTACAATATTCATATCATTTATTAAATTTAATTTTACCAAGTAAATTAATTGAAAAGCAGTTACCGCTTTACCTGCTTCTCGGGAGAAATAGCAGATATACAAACGTCATGTATGTAACTAAAATCTTAAGCCAATAAGGGCAAAGTTGTGTCGTAATGGAGGCGGATCCAGCCTGTGCAGCCTGCTAAGAGGTGCTGCCTGATGTGTCTTGCTCTCGCGGAGTTTTGGTACCATGTGACATGGTGACGTAATGCAACGGGCGATAAAAAAATATAACCATGATGCATTGCGTCAGGACCAGAATGCATTGCTTTAAGCTAGCGCTGTATGTGGGTGCATGAAGTGGAAAGCACCCAAATATAAACATAACATTTTTTTAAAAATGTTTTCTTCACCGGTGCAGTGAATTTAAATAAAGAGCTATGATGGTGCTGCAAATGGCTTTGCATAGTAGTTAGTAGCATTAGCCGCTGTGTGCGGCATTAGCTTTCTACAGTCCTTACAGATGGTTCGTGTTTTGTCTGTCTCCCTTTCGCCATTTATATTTTCCGCCGGGCACCCGAAATGCTGACACACAAAAGATTCAAAAGTGTCTGGGGTATCTACTATAGTAATTTAGTCAGATGCCGACATATTTACAGCAGCTCATTTGCAGCGC
>NW_026043609.1:0-33435 GCF_023856365.1 Brienomyrus brachyistius
TCCTGATTCCTCGCTTCCTGCCTGTTCGTCCAGCACGCGATGTCACAGGTGGTTTACTACGAAAATTAAGAATAAAGTCAGGAGCAAAAGGGCTTTCTTCCACAAATGGAAATTAACTAATGATTTCAAAATAAAGCAGGAGTATCTAAGTCTACAGGTTTAGTTAATAACAGTTATAAGGATGACGTTAAAAGTTTCTTCCAATATTTTAACTCCGAAAGAGCTCTAAAAGCTGAAAATCACTCATTTGCAGGATAGTAAGGGCCTTATAATTGAAAATGAAATTGATATAAATGAGTTTAATGATTATTTTACAATGGCTGTTCACAGTAGAATAGCTTACCACCATTTAGTACAAATACAACGATGTCTATGACCAATATATGTATAACTGAGGCTGATGTGGTACAAAGCCTAGCTAAGCTCAAAATAAATAAATCGCAAGGCCCTGATGGCATCTTATCTATAGTTTTAAAAGAGATGAGGGGTATTATTAGCCAACCTTTAACTTTACTATTCCAGAAATCATTATCTGCTGGTGTGGTATCTTCTGATTGATGTTAGATCATGTCTCATGTCCAGAGAGGCTACAACAGGATCTGGATTTAATTAGCGACTGGGCTCATACGTGGCAGATGAAATTTAACATAGATAAATATAAGGTAATCCATGCAGGGAGCAGAAATATAGTAAATATAGTAAAGTACAGATATTTTATGGGTTCCACTGAAATAAAGGTAGCTGATTACGAGAAAGATCTCGGTGTGTATGTTGATACTTCCATGTCCCACTCTTGCCAGTGTGGGGAAGCATTAAAAAAAGGCAAAAGGATGTTGGATTAAACTCCACACACCTAGAGATGTAAGTCAAGAGAAGTGATGCTACGATTATATAATTCCTTGGTAAGATCCCACCTAGAATACTGTGTGCAGGTTTGGTCACCATACCTTCAGAAGGACATTGCTGCCTTGGAAAAGGTGCAACGTAGGATGACTAGAATGATTCCTGCACTTAGAGGAATGTCTTATGAGGAGAGGTTCGCTGAGCTGAATCTGTTTAGCCTCAAGCAAAGGAGACTATGGGGGGACATGATCCAGGTATATAAGATTCTAACAGGTCGGGATGCTGTTCAGCCAAATGACCATTTCAATATTAATTTAAAATACTAGAACTCGTGGCCATAGTGGAAATTAGCTGGAGAACATTTAAAAATGAATCTGAGGAAGCACTTCAATTCAATTCAATTTTATTTATATAGCGCTTTTAACGACATGCATTGTCACAAAGCACTTTACATTTAACCGGCCAGAACCCCACCAAGCAAGCCTGAGGCGACAGTGGCAAGGAAACTCCCTCTAGCAGGAAGAAACCTTGAGTGGAACCTAGACTCAGAAGGGGACCCCATCCTCCTCTGGGCGACCAAGGAGCATGAAACTGCATTTACATTGACATTCATTAGAGTTCATATAGTTATAAAGTCCCAGTTGGTTTCATGTAGTTATATCCAGGAGTCCAGGTGCGGGTTCACACGGTGTAGTCGGCTCGGTATCAGCTCGAAAAAGAGAAGATGGAGAAGAGTTATTGCCCTACACCTAACCGGCAGGACTAAAGCAACTATGACAGCCTGCCTAAAAGAGTGACCTGGAAGGAAGCACAGGCATGAGGGTTTACAGAGGTTTTGGCGTCAAGCCACCTCCCATCCACAGCTTAAGTGATCGGCGAGAGTGGCAGGACGACAGCACCAATCCCCCCTTTCCCCTTCAATCTCAAATAACTATGAACCTCCAGATTTCCCATTCACCTTAGAAAAGAAGATTTAACTATCCAAAAGACTGGCGAAAGAGGTACATCTTAAGCCTTGACTTAAAAGCAGAGATTGTGTCTGAGTTCCGAACACTAATAGGAAGTTTATTCCATAGCTGTGGTGCTTTATGAGCAAATGCTCTTCCCCCAAAGGTAATGTTCTTTATTCTGGGTACGGATAGAATACCTCCATCTCGTCATCTAAGTGTATGATTCGGAACGCAAATGAGGTCACTCACATACTGCGGTGCAAGACCATTTACAGCTTTATAGGTTAAGAGCAGTGTTTTGTAGTCAACACGAAATCTAACTGGCAGCCAGTGCAGTGAAGATAAAATTGGGGTAATATGATTATATGTTTTAGTTTAACTATTGCTAGTAGCGGTTCAATCAATGCTGGGAGCATCGCTGAATAATTTTGATGGAACAGGTTCTAGCATACAAGTAGATGAATTTGAAGATAAAATTAAGTACATCAGTTCTGACTGGTTAACCAATATTCAATATTCAAAATGTTCTGTTTAATTGAGCATATTTTTGGTCAAAAAGTTTCATAAAGTCGTCACTGGAAAATAACCAGTGGTCTGGTTATTAGTCAGCTTGGACACCATAGTAAATAGGAATCTAGGATTATTTTTGTTTATTTCAATTAGTTCTGATAGATACTAGATGATTTGGCGGCACTAAGAGCCTTTTTGTAGCTACCCATAGCCTCTTTCCATGCTAGTTCGAACACCACTAGTTTAGTATGATGCCACTTACATTCTGTAAGGACATAAAACTTATAGGTCCTGCAGGCCCCAACTCTGATCAGCCTGCATCAGTCTATTTCAGAGCTCCGCTGGCCCAGGCAAGACTGGACTCAACTCGTCAAACCACCCCTTTTAAGGAAGGCAAAGGCCTGCCGGCTCCTGAGAGACTGGATAGGAATAACTGGAGCAGCACAGAAAAAGCAAGACCTTTCACCCCCGGAGTGACCAGAGTTCCACAATCAATCCACAGCAACAACAGCTGTCAGCCTCCAGACACAGACACCTTTTCCACTATAAACAGGATAACTCAGCACACATAGATGTTAGGGACAAATACACGCATGTTTGGTCTCGTTTGAATAGGCATGAGACGAGGAGTATTATACTCTCAGATTTAAGGCAGTATAGCTTTTCCTAAGAGAAATACAGAAACTTCGGCTCAACCCACCAAACTGAGAGAGATTCTCTCATGGTAGAACAAGGGAATTACAACCACCCCCTAAAGTGATCTGATTGGCTGGGGACTTGAGAACCAAGGTCAGCAATGCCCCTAAAATTAACCATTGACCGAAATTAGTCAGTCTTCAGAAACATGCCATCACCTGGTCTGGATACTTAAGGAAGGGCTTCAGAAGTAGTCGGGGAGTCACTCTGTAATCAGAGCTCCCGCAGAGAACTGGGTGAAAGTCTATCTGTAGTCAGATACTTTCCACAGAACTTTGTTCACTCTCAGCTGAGGAATGTGAATACATGATATGAAGACAACTGGATCACAACTGGATCACGGGGGAATCATAAGCAGGGAAGAACACACAGGCAAACAGCAGCAGCAACATTAAAGGCAGGACTGAGAAGCACATTTATACAAGGCTAAGCAGGGAGCAAACTAGAGGCACCTGAAATGAGTAACACAAGGGCAGGAAGGAGAGGTAAAACAAACGCGGAACAGGCATGGCACGTTATACCACACTAGGGAGGAAACGGGAGGTTCAGGAGGGCAGGGTGTGGCAGGGATCCGTTTCAAAATTTAATTTTGGCTTGTACAAACCTTGGTAAAAGCTGCAAAAGATCGATCAACCACTTTCTGAGCTATTGTCTTAACAAACAAAGCATCTGTTGGGGTGGCGGTGTCTGGGGAATACCATGTGTAATACACCTTGTGAAGATTTATATGTAAAACAAAATATTTTTTGATTCTATCACACATATAGAAATTATCCATCCATCCATTTTCCAAACCGCTTATCCTATTGGGTCGCGGGGGGTCCGGAGCCTATCCCAGAATCAATGGGCACGAGGCAGGGAACAACCCAGGATGGGGGGCCAGCCCATCGCAGGGCACACTCACACACCATCCACTCACACACACACACCTACGGGCAATTCAGCAACTCCAATTAGCCCCAGCATGTTTTTGGACTGTGGGGGGAAACCGGAGTACCCAGAGGAAACCCCACAACGACATGGGGAGAACATGCAAACTCCACACACATGTGACCCAGGCGGAGACACGAACCCGGGTCCCAGAGGTGTGAGGCGACAGTGCTAACCACTGCACCACCATGCCGCCCCTTATAGAAATTATTCTAGGTTTAAATAGTAATTTAGCTGAGTAACTAGGCTGAAATTCTAGATAGTTGCAATTTTAAGAATTATTACTATTATTCACAGCTTTTAAGCATGCAGTTGGATGACGGATGGATGGATATTCAGCCACCAGAAATGCCAATTGTTGTTAAGAGGATCAAAGTCTGCAAAGTAGTATGCAGGGTTTAAGGCCAGAACACAGCATACTCTCCGACAGAAAGCATAAAGTTCACTGGGGGAATTTCTGTGGCCACTGCCTGAACAGCATGTGTGGAGAATGTTTATGAGGGTCGAGCCATGCAGAGCTGCTGGCCCTGGCATGTAATGATGAATCACAAATCAGTTAAAAATCGGTGCAAATGCATGAAGATTTAAACCGGCTGATGTGGAAAATGAATCACTATTGTAGGAGTACTTCACAGTACTTTAACAGAAAAACTGGTGTAATATTACATTTGATTTCACAATGTGAGTTTGACGTCAGATGTCACTGCGTATCACGTCGACATCGTACGTCAGTTTTTGGTTTTGAGCGAACGCGAGATGATGAATGAATTTGAAACTGAGGACGGCACAGTGGTTAGTGCTGGCTTCGGTCCAGGGCCCTTTCTGTGTGGAGTTCGCATGCTCTCCCCGTTTTCGCCGGGGACTCCAGGTTCCTCCCACGGTCCAAAAGCATGCAGGATAGGTTGACTGGTGAGTCTAAATTGGCCCTGTAGTTGTGTGAGTGTGTGCGACCTGCGGTGTGTAGGTGACTGCCTGGGCTTGGTTCCTGTCTGCGCCCCTTGTTCCCGGGATAGGCTCCGGTCTCCCCCGCGATCTCAGTTGGGATTAAGTGGTTTCAGAAAATGGATGGATGGACGCACCGCCCGATCTTCAATTGGCGGTGTGGCAGCATATTAGCTTTCCGGTAATCACAAACGAGGAGGAAACAGCGAGAAAAGCACAGACAAGACATAAACTGCATGCAAACATTGTAATAGACTGATAACATACACAAACAGGTCCACTGGCACCACCGTGAGCTGAGTGAAGATTATTAAAAGGGCAAAGCACGCTAAAAAGCTGCACATGCAAACCTTAGCTTATTTATTTGATTTATTTTTTTTTATTTACTTATTTTGATTTGGGATTTTTTTCAACAGTATTTTATTCAAATTCAGTTGCACTGTTCACAACAGTGTCAACAGTTCAGAAAGATAAATATAAGAATATTTTTGAATATATTTGTCTGCAGCTCATTCTGCAAAAAATGAGAAAATTGTATCGTGAACTCAGAATCGTGAATCGTATCAAATGGTGAGTTGAATGTATCGTTACATCCCTAGTTCTTACAGTAGTACTATGGTATGGTGGAGCCACATGACAGGAAGGCAGTACATTGCGAAGTCTGTTAAGAACATCATTCGCACTGAACTGCCCTCCATTGACCAGCTGTACTTTAACTGCCACAGTAACAAGGTTCAGTCTATAATCCAGGACTCTGACCACCATCCACAAACACTGACTAGCAGATTCATGAACAGCTTCATTCGCCAAACAATTCAAACCTGCAGCTTTTGCATCCCCTGTAACAGTCATTTCCACGGCAGCTGCACTGTACAGCTGTTACTGCACTTTATCCACCACTGACCACGTATCATCCAGTTTTGTCCTGCTTTGTATCGCACTGTTTCTGCACCATGTTGTCTTGTACTCCCTTGTGTTGTTATGCACCATCTGTGTTGTTCTGAGCAGTGCCATGATGCAATATTACAAAAAGATCTTGAGGAAATGCAGAGTTCTGGAGGAGATTCTCACAGATCATGGCATGTGTTTATACTGAAGAAACTGTACAAATTGCTAGACATAAAACACAGGACTGGCAACTGTGGTACGTTTTAACACCTTGATAAAAAACTTAAAATCCATAGTAAGTAGGACAACCTCATAGAACCTTTACTAGTCATTGTTCAGAAGATTAACACGGATTAAAAACCATTACTATGAAAGCACGCTAATCAGTTAAGTTGATTATGTGGAGAGAGAGAAAAAAAACTGTCTTTGAAAAAGATCAACCATAGAACGAAGCTGCAGCATTGACACCCCCTAGTGGTGATTTGAAGATAGTTCTGTCTGTAGCAGCTAAGCAGTAGATTTGGCGTCAGGTGCCATGACAAACTCAGTGCTGCTCGGTTTGAACGGCAGAAGCACAAAAATAAAGGGGGCATCTACTGCACGCCCCCCACCCTTGAAAATGGTACAAATTATCATGCAACAGTTTTCTTAAGTAAGTCTTTTTGGGCGTCTGCAGAAACCTCCACGATGCGATTGCCCTGATTAAGAAGTGCGCAGCGGATACAATTTGGGATGCATCGTTCATCCGATTTATTAATATATAATTATTAGTATGTCTATATTATTTTAGAAACGTTACTTGACGAATATTTTTCATTGAGATTGATTCCCCGTTTAAAATTTTGGTGACACTTCATATTTTTTAAGAGAGACAGACAATTTGACGCATGCAATTTGCAGAAATATGTTGTGCCGCTATAAAGTACACAGGCAGCATGACAAACATAAGTACTCACTGAAGCCACGACATACGCCCGGCTGGCCCCAGCGGTACCCCTAAGAAGAAGGCTTTTTTCACAACCCACGACCATCACGAGGGCAAAAAAAACTGAATAGCCTAGAATTTAGTTAATTACAAGGCACATATTTATTGGAGCAAGAGCTCTAACATAAAACTACCTTGTAATTATAAAGTATTATGGCTGTGAACAATGTACAAACAGGCACAGAAAGTAAAATACTCCAAAAATGCAAAGAACCTAAATATTTTTGTTTCCACCGATTCACTCTTGATGTGTTAGGAGTCACAGTTCAGTAGCCTATTCTTCAGTATCTGCATTTAAGACACCAACTGCTCTTTCTCCTCCTTCGCTCGTCGGCTCAGAGTATTGGACTTGGTAAGTAATGTTGCCCTTTTGGTTCCAGCAGCACTCTCTGCTTCCTCTGCCATGTGCTCAGCATCCTTTTGTAAACTCTCACATACACTTTCCAGTGAGACTCTCTTCCTCTTGAGTTCCTCAAGTTTTCTTTTTTGCTTTTCGCTCATCTTTCACCTTTGGTCAGAGGCGCTTTGGTTGCTCCCCCCACACACTCTGACATGGTCGCATATAAGCCTCTGTGCAACAACTGTTTCCTCTGATAAGTTGCAGGTCTCCACCTCTATTCGTTCCACTTCGGCTTGCCCATAGGACAGCAGCAGCAAGTTCTTGCAGAACATCCAGAGGTCAGGATAAGGCCCACTAACTTTTTGATGTAAAAAGACATCAACTTTGGATGGTGCTGAAGGAATGAAGGATATAAAATCCAAGCCTTTTGCCTCATTGTGCAGGTGATTATCAGACTGCTGGGATATTGCATCACCTGTAATTACATTAATTACAGTAGATTAGATGCAGATCAACAATGTCAATACACAGAATCACATGTAGAATAGGAAAGTGATTTATAACCCAATTTTCCTATGATACCATAAATGTGCAATCATTTTAATTTAATCTTGAGATATCTCTAGGCTCATCAAAGAAAATATAACTGGGCTGATGCTTCTTTTCAAACACCAAGAGTCGGTCTTCTAAATACTGCTAAAATCTACGTGTTAACACTATTCAGTTCAGGGACGGATTATGGGTTGTGTGGGCCCCTGGGTAAAACGTTCGCGAGGCCCCCCCCCACCACCACCACCTGCACCACCACCACAACCACCACAAGTCAAGGGCCCTTGGCAGCCAAACACCCTCCCTATAGGGTCAGGGGACCTTGTAGGCAGAGGATCAAAGAATGTAGGCCCTCTAAAATAGACAAACGAAAATACATTGCTGATAAGCGTTGCAAATTGTTTTGGGCTTGGGGCCCACGGGCCCCCTGCACCCCAAGGGCCCCTGGGCAGCGGCCCCGCTAACCCGGTTTGTAATCCGTCCCTGATTCAGTTAGATGTGAAAAAAGAAAAGCATAATTTAAAAATAATATTCTGAACTATCCTATTCTTATCCTATGATTTACCAGCAGATATCCTGCCTGCCAACCGATTCTCCTGCGCAAACTTCTGCATGAGATTTCTCCTTTTCTGCTGGCAGTTATCTGGCTGGTGTGCATTTTGTTTGGGTCCAAGCACGTCATCTCATGTACAATCGAGTACTTCAGAGGGCATTTATCCAAGGCCTTTTTGCACATTTTTGAGAGCACAATCTGGCAATTTTTTTTAATCTGAAGGACACCAAGGTCACTTCCACTGCCTTTGGCTCCTGACTGTCTCTGACAAAAAGATGGTTTGTCAAATTTCCAGAATCTTTCTGCACACTCAGCCCAAGGTTAACACTACCTCAGCTGTACATATCAAACCAGCTCAAACTCCATGTTATTCACATATTTTTTACTTCACAATTGTTTGATACATTTGTATGTAAAGATACCAGTGAATTCACAGAAGTCCCACCTTGATGACAGCCATTCCTATATCCACCTCCTTTGGACTGAGCCAGAGTTTTTGCCTGTACAACAGCTGTACATGTTGCTACACAACACTTAAACATTCTATTTCCTCAATGAACTATTTTTTTTGCAGCAAAAGCCATGAAGCAGCAATAAAATCTTTAAAATATGCTTACCAATAAATATGGTTCTCCCATTTAAACACATGTAAAGATAAACCATGGATATTTAAAAATCATGGGTTCGTTAATGAGTTTAAATGTTATTGAATGGCTTACCTTAAACTTCTCCAGTAAGTCTTCAGCGGTGGAGTGGCTCATGTACTGTGATCCCAGAACCAGGACTGCACTCGAGAGCCATTCTCATAATTCACCCAATACCTGACATGCACATCCAGTTGTTTTCTTTTGATGGTCCTGTTCATACTTACGTCAAACATGACAACGAAGCTCCCTTTTAATATATGGAGCGAGTCCAAATCGCGCAAGAAAAGCGGTTTTATCTTTACCACAAGTGACCCTGCGAGTCAGGGAACATCACCCTGGAGACGGTGTGAATGTCATCATTGGACGTATAGGAGTGATGTCGGCAAACCGTTTGCAAAGCCCATAGCACTTCTGCTTTCAGTGTGGGTTGAGGAGGATGTACTGAAGGCATTATTTGTCATGGGATCCGGAGACACTGCCAAAACGGGTGTAGGCCTATCTTTAGAGGTTGTACTTATCTCCACTGAATAAACATAAATCTGGGCTTATTCTATACTGAACAAAAATATAAACGCAACACTCTTGTTTCTGCTCCCATTTTTCATGAGATGGACTTAAAGACCTACAATTCATTCCAGATACACAATATTACCATTTCTCTCAAACATTTCTCACAAATCAGTCTAAATGTGTGATAGTGAGCACTTCTGCTTTGCTGAGATAATCCATCCCACCTCACAGGTGTGCCACATCAAGATGCTGATCTGACATCATGGGTAGTGCACAGGTGTACCTTATACTGCCCACAATAAAAGGCCACCCTGGAATGTGCAGTTTTTTGCTTTATTGGGGGTCTGGGGACTCAGAACCGGTCAGTATCTGGTGTGACCACCATTTGCCTCATGCAATGCAACACATCTTCTTCGCATAGAGTTTATCAGATTGTCAATTGTGGCCTGTGGAATGTTGGTCCACTCCTCTTCATTGGCTGTGCGAAGTTGTTGGATATTAGTGGGAACTGGTACACGCTGTCGTATACGCCGGTCAAGCACATCCCAAACAAGAGCAGCTGACCTGAGAAATAAGAAATAAGCTAAGCTGGAAACCTGGACCCTCCGACCAAGAATGCGTGAAGTACCCTCAGAAGGTCTACTAGAAGATGTACGTAGAAGACTACTACAGATCAGCTGATCTACACCACAGCAACAGTGATCCTTGAGCTGGAGCCGGACCGTCTTTGAAGACTCCGTAAATCTCCGTATAATAATATATATCTACGGGAACGAGAAAGGAGAAAGCAGAGAACAAGAACAAGATTTGTAAATGTAAGATTTGAAGGACCCCCGGCATGAAAAATAGAATAGTTCTCGTCATTAGTGAACATGTGTCTCGTCATTGTGTATCATGGACAGTAAGAGGGGGATCAATAGAGTGTTGTTATTATAACGTCTAAAAAGTCTGTCGATAAATCAATAAGAAAATAAATGAAGTCGTTTTCGCGAACACGCGAACAGGGGCCGGACCGACTGTAGGGGGCGTGGCCAGAGACAGCCATAGCTGTCAAGTCTCCCGTTTTGGCCGGGAAACTACCGTATTTTACTTCTCTTTCCCGCCGTCCTCCCGTATTAGTATTTTCCCGTAAATCTCCCTTATATTATATAGTTGCTGGATAGTGTAGTGGTAAGATCGCCGCCTTTCACACGGGAGACCGGGGTTCGAATCCCGGTTGTGGCCAAAAATATATTTTATATATTTTATATATTTATATTTATATTTATATTATATTTTATATAATTTATATTATTTTATATTTCCTGTCTTAAAATGTAAGGGATACTGGAGCCTCCCGTTTTGGCCGGGAAACTACCGTATTTTACTTCTCTTTCCCGCCGTCCTCCCGTATTAGTATTTTCCCGTAAATCTCCCTTATATTATATAGTTGCTGGATAGTGTAGTGGTAAGATCGCCGCCTTTCACACGGGAGACCGGGGTTCGAATCCCGGTTGTGGCCAAAAATATATTTTATATATTTTATATATTTATATTTATATTTAAAAGCCTGAGGCGACAGTGGCAAGGAAACTCCCTCTAGCAGGAAGAAACCTTGAGTGGAACCTAGACTCAGAAGGGGACCCCATCCTCCTCTGGGCGACCAAGGAGCATGAAACTGCATTTACATTGACATTCATTAGAGTTCATATAGTTATAAAGTCCCAGTTGGTTTCATGTAGTTATATCCAGGAGTCCAGGTGCGGGTTCACACGGTGTAGTCGGCTCGGTATCAGCTCGAAAAAGAGAAGATGGAGAAGAGTTATTGCCCTACACCTAACCGGCAGGACTAAAGCAACTATGACAGCCTGCCTAAAAGAGTGACCTGGAAGGAAGCACAGGCATGAGGGTTTACAGAGGTTTTGGCGTCAAGCCACCTCCCATCCACAGCTTAAGTGATCGGCGAGAGTGGCAGGACGACAGCACCAATCCCCCCTTTCCCCTTCAATCTCAAATAACTATGAACCTCCAGATTTCCCATTCACCTTAGAAAAGAAGATTTAACTATCCAAAAGACTGGCGAAAGAGGTACATCTTAAGCCTTGACTTAAAAGCAGAGATTGTGTCTGAGTTCCGAACACTAATAGGAAGTTTATTCCATAGCTGTGGTGCTTTATGAGCAAATGCTCTTCCCCCAAAGGTAATGTTCTTTATTCTGGGTACGGATAGAATACCTCCATCTCGTCATCTAAGTGTATGATTCGGAACGCAAATGAGGTCACTCACATACTGCGGTGCAAGACCATTTACAGCTTTATAGGTTAAGAGCAGTGTTTTGTAGTCAACACGAAATCTAACTGGCAGCCAGTGCAGTGAAGATAAAATTGGGGTAATATGATTATATGTTTTAGTTTAACTATTGCTAGTAGCGGTTCAATCAATGCTGGGAGCATCGCTGAATAATTTTGATGGAACAGGTTCTAGCATACAAGTAGATGAATTTGAAGATAAAATTAAGTACATCAGTTCTGACTGGTTAACCAATATTCAATATTCAAAATGTTCTGTTTAATTGAGCATATTTTTGGTCAAAAAGTTTCATAAAGTCGTCACTGGAAAATAACCAGTGGTCTGGTTATTAGTCAGCTTGGACACCATAGTAAATAGGAATCTAGGATTATTTTTGTTTATTTCAATTAGTTCTGATAGATACTAGATGATTTGGCGGCACTAAGAGCCTTTTTGTAGCTACCCATAGCCTCTTTCCATGCTAGTTCGAACACCACTAGTTTAGTATGATGCCACTTACATTCTGTAAGGACATAAAACTTATAGGTCCTGCAGGCCCCAACTCTGATCAGCCTGCATCAGTCTATTTCAGAGCTCCGCTGGCCCAGGCAAGACTGGACTCAACTCGTCAAACCACCCCTTTTAAGGAAGGCAAAGGCCTGCCGGCTCCTGAGAGACTGGATAGGAATAACTGGAGCAGCACAGAAAAAGCAAGACCTTTCACCCCCGGAGTGACCAGAGTTCCACAATCAATCCACAGCAACAACAGCTGTCAGCCTCCAGACACAGACACCTTTTCCACTATAAACAGGATAACTCAGCACACATAGATGTTAGGGACAAATACACGCATGTTTGGTCTCGTTTGAATAGGCATGAGACGAGGAGTATTATACTCTCAGATTTAAGGCAGTATAGCTTTTCCTAAGAGAAATACAGAAACTTCGGCTCAACCCACCAAACTGAGAGAGATTCTCTCATGGTAGAACAAGGGAATTACAACCACCCCCTAAAGTGATCTGATTGGCTGGGGACTTGAGAACCAAGGTCAGCAATGCCCCTAAAATTAACCATTGACCGAAATTAGTCAGTCTTCAGAAACATGCCATCACCTGGTCTGGATACTTAAGGAAGGGCTTCAGAAGTAGTCGGGGAGTCACTCTGTAATCAGAGCTCCCGCAGAGAACTGGGTGAAAGTCTATCTGTAGTCAGATACTTTCCACAGAACTTTGTTCACTCTCAGCTGAGGAATGTGAATACATGATATGAAGACAACTGGATCACAACTGGATCACGGGGGAATCATAAGCAGGGAAGAACACACAGGCAAACAGCAGCAGCAACATTAAAGGCAGGACTGAGAAGCACATTTATACAAGGCTAAGCAGGGAGCAAACTAGAGGCACCTGAAATGAGTAACACAAGGGCAGGAAGGAGAGGTAAAACAAACGCGGAACAGGCATGGCACGTTATACCACACTAGGGAGGAAACGGGAGGTTCAGGAGGGCAGGGTGTGGCAGGGATCCGTTTCAAAATTTAATTTTGGCTTGTACAAACCTTGGTAAAAGCTGCAAAAGATCGATCAACCACTTTCTGAGCTATTGTCTTAACAAACAAAGCATCTGTTGGGGTGGCGGTGTCTGGGGAATACCATGTGTAATACACCTTGTGAAGATTTATATGTAAAACAAAATATTTTTTGATTCTATCACACATATAGAAATTATCCATCCATCCATTTTCCAAACCGCTTATCCTATTGGGTCGCGGGGGGTCCGGAGCCTATCCCAGAATCAATGGGCACGAGGCAGGGAACAACCCAGGATGGGGGGCCAGCCCATCGCAGGGCACACTCACACACCATCCACTCACACACACACACCTACGGGCAATTCAGCAACTCCAATTAGCCCCAGCATGTTTTTGGACTGTGGGGGGAAACCGGAGTACCCAGAGGAAACCCCACAACGACATGGGGAGAACATGCAAACTCCACACACATGTGACCCAGGCGGAGACAAGAACCCGGGTCCCAGAGGTGTGAGGCGACAGTGCTAACCACTGCACCACCATGCCGCCCCTTATAGAAATTATTCTAGGTTTAAATAGTAATTTAGCTGAGTAACTAGGCTGAAATTCTAGATAGTTGCAATTTTAAGAATTATTACTATTATTCACAGCTTTTAAGCATGCAGTTGGATGACGGATGGATGGATATTCAGCCACCAGAAATGCCAATTGTTGTTAAGAGGATCAAAGTCTGCAAAGTAGTATGCAGGGTTTAAGGCCAGAACACAGCATACTCTCCGACAGAAAGCATAAAGTTCACTGGGGGAATTTCTGTGGCCACTGCCTGAACAGCATGTGTGGAGAATGTTTATGAGGGTCGAGCCATGCAGAGCTGCTGGCCCTGGCATGTAATGATGAATCACAAATCAGTTAAAAATCGGTGCAAATGCATGAAGATTTAAACCGGCTGATGTGGAAAATGAATCACTATTGTAGGAGTACTTCACAGTACTTTAACAGAAAAACTGGTGTAATATTACATTTGATTTCACAATGTGAGTTTGACGTCAGATGTCACTGCGTATCACGTCGACATCGTACGTCAGTTTTTGGTTTTGAGCGAACGCGAGATGATGAATGAATTTGAAACTGAGGACGGCACAGTGGTTAGTGCTGGCTTCGGTCCAGGGCCCTTTCTGTGTGGAGTTCGCATGCTCTCCCCGTTTTCGCCGGGGACTCCAGGTTCCTCCCACGGTCCAAAAGCATGCAGGATAGGTTGACTGGTGAGTCTAAATTGGCCCTGTAGTTGTGTGAGTGTGTGCGACCTGCGGTGTGTAGGTGACTGCCTGGGCTTGGTTCCTGTCTGCGCCCCTTGTTCCCGGGATAGGCTCCGGTCTCCCCCGCGATCTCAGTTGGGATTAAGTGGTTTCAGAAAATGGATGGATGGACGCACCGCCCGATCTTCAATTGGCGGTGTGGCAGCATATTAGCTTTCCGGTAATCACAAACGAGGAGGAAACAGCGAGAAAAGCACAGACAAGACATAAACTGCATGCAAACATTGTAATAGACTGATAACATACACAAACAGGTCCACTGGCACCACCGTGAGCTGAGTGAAGATTATTAAAAGGGCAAAGCACGCTAAAAAGCTGCACATGCAAACCTTAGCTTATTTATTTGATTTATTTTTTTTTATTTACTTATTTTGATTTGGGATTTTTTTCAACAGTATTTTATTCAAATTCAGTTGCACTGTTCACAACAGTGTCAACAGTTCAGAAAGATAAATATAAGAATATTTTTGAATATATTTGTCTGCAGCTCATTCTGCAAAAAATGAGAAAATTGTATCGTGAACTCAGAATCGTGAATCGTATCAAATGGTGAGTTGAATGTATCGTTACATCCCTAGTTCTTACAGTAGTACTATGGTATGGTGGAGCCACATGACAGGAAGGCAGTACATTGCGAAGTCTGTTAAGAACATCATTCGCACTGAACTGCCCTCCATTGACCAGCTGTACTTTAACTGCCACAGTAACAAGGTTCAGTCTATAATCCAGGACTCTGACCACCATCCACAAACACTGACTAGCAGATTCATGAACAGCTTCATTCGCCAAACAATTCAAACCTGCAGCTTTTGCATCCCCTGTAACAGTCATTTCCACGGCAGCTGCACTGTACAGCTGTTACTGCACTTTATCCACCACTGACCACGTATCATCCAGTTTTGTCCTGCTTTGTATCGCACTGTTTCTGCACCATGTTGTCTTGTACTCCCTTGTGTTGTTATGCACCATCTGTGTTGTTCTGAGCAGTGCCATGATGCAATATTACAAAAAGATCTTGAGGAAATGCAGAGTTCTGGAGGAGATTCTCACAGATCATGGCATGTGTTTATACTGAAGAAACTGTACAAATTGCTAGACATAAAACACAGGACTGGCAACTGTGGTACGTTTTAACACCTTGATAAAAAACTTAAAATCCATAGTAAGTAGGACAACCTCATAGAACCTTTACTAGTCATTGTTCAGAAGATTAACACGGATTAAAAACCATTACTATGAAAGCACGCTAATCAGTTAAGTTGATTATGTGGAGAGAGAGAAAAAAAACTGTCTTTGAAAAAGATCAACCATAGAACGAAGCTGCAGCATTGACACCCCCTAGTGGTGATTTGAAGATAGTTCTGTCTGTAGCAGCTAAGCAGTAGATTTGGCGTCAGGTGCCATGACAAACTCAGTGCTGCTCGGTTTGAACGGCAGAAGCACAAAAATAAAGGGGGCATCTACTGCACGCCCCCCACCCTTGAAAATGGTACAAATTATCATGCAACAGTTTTCTTAAGTAAGTCTTTTTGGGCGTCTGCAGAAACCTCCACGATGCGATTGCCCTGATTAAGAAGTGCGCAGCGGATACAATTTGGGATGCATCGTTCATCCGATTTATTAATATATAATTATTAGTATGTCTATATTATTTTAGAAACGTTACTTGACGAATATTTTTCATTGAGATTGATTCCCCGTTTAAAATTTTGGTGACACTTCATATTTTTTAAGAGAGACAGACAATTTGACGCATGCAATTTGCAGAAATATGTTGTGCCGCTATAAAGTACACAGGCAGCATGACAAACATAAGTACTCACTGAAGCCACGACATACGCCCGGCTGGCCCCAGCGGTACCCCTAAGAAGAAGGCTTTTTTCACAACCCACGACCATCACGAGGGCAAAAAAAACTGAATAGCCTAGAATTTAGTTAATTACAAGGCACATATTTATTGGAGCAAGAGCTCTAACATAAAACTACCTTGTAATTATAAAGTATTATGGCTGTGAACAATGTACAAACAGGCACAGAAAGTAAAATACTCCAAAAATGCAAAGAACCTAAATATTTTTGTTTCCACCGATTCACTCTTGATGTGTTAGGAGTCACAGTTCAGTAGCCTATTCTTCAGTATCTGCATTTAAGACCACCAACTGCTCTTTCTCCTCCTTCGCTCGTCGGCTCAGAGTATTGGAATTGGTAAGTAATGTTGCCCTTTTGGTTCCAGCAGCACTCTCTGCTTCCTCTGCCATGTGCTCAGCATCCTTTTGTAAACTCTCACATACACTTTCCAGTGAGACTCTCTTCCTCTTGAGTTCCTCAAGTTTTCTTTTTTGCTTTTCGCTCATCTTTCACCTTTGGTCAGAGGCGCTTTGGTTGCTCCCCCACACACTCTGACATGGTCGCATATAAGCCTCTGTGCAACAACTGTTTCCTCTGATAAGTTGCAGGTCTCCACCTCTATTCGTTCCACTTCGGCTTGCCCATAGGACAGCAGCAGCAAGTTCTTGCAGAACATCCAGAGGTCAGGATAAGGCCCACTAACTTTTTGATGTAAAAAGACATCAACTTTGGATGGTGCTGAAGGAATGAAGGATATAAAATCCAAGCCTTTTGCCTCATTGTGCAGGTGATTATCAGACTGCTGGGATATTGCATCACCTGTAATTACATTAATTACAGTAGATTAGATGCAGATCAACAATGTCAATACACAGAATCACATGTAGAATAGGAAAGTGATTTATAACCCAATTTTCCTATGATACCATAAATGTGCAATCATTTTAATTTAATCTTGAGATATCTCTAGGCTCATCAAAGAAAATATAACTGGGCTGATGCTTCTTTTCAAACACCAAGAGTCGGTCTTCTAAATACTGCTAAAATCTACGTGTTAACACTATTCAGTTCAGGGACGGATTATGGGTTGTGTGGGCCCCTGGGTAAAACGTTCGCGAGGCCCCCCCCCACCACCACCACCTGCACCACCACCACAACCACCACAAGTCAAGGGCCCTTGGCAGCCAAACACCCTCCCTATAGGGTCAGGGGACCTTGTAGGCAGAGGATCAAAGAATGTAGGCCCTCTAAAATAGACAAACGAAAATACATTGCTGATAAGCGTTGCAAATTGTTTTGGGCTTGGGGCCCACGGGCCCCCTGCACCCCAAGGGCCCCTGGGCAGCGGCCCCGCTAACCCGGTTTGTAATCCGTCCCTGATTCAGTTAGATGTGAAAAAAGAAAAGCATAATTTAAAAATAATATTCTGAACTATCCTATTCTTATCCTATGATTTACCAGCAGATATCCTGCCTGCCAACCGATTCTCCTGCGCAAACTTCTGCATGAGATTTCTCCTTTTCTGCTGGCAGTTATCTGGCTGGTGTGCATTTTGTTTGGGTCCAAGCACGTCATCTCATGTACAATCGAGTACTTCAGAGGGCATTTATCCAAGGCCTTTTTGCACATTTTTGAGAGCACAATCTGGCAATTTTTTTTAATCTGAAGGACACCAAGGTCACTTCCACTGCCTTTGGCTCCTGACTGTCTCTGACAAAAAGATGGTTTGTCAAATTTCCAGAATCTTTCTGCACACTCAGCCCAAGGTTAACACTACCTCAGCTGTACATATCAAACCAGCTCAAACTCCATGTTATTCACATATTTTTTACTTCACAATTGTTTGATACATTTGTATGTAAAGATACCAGTGAATTCACAGAAGTCCCACCTTGATGACAGCCATTCCTATATCCACCTCCTTTGGACTGAGCCAGAGTTTTTGCCTGTACAACAGCTGTACATGTTGCTACACAACACTTAAACATTCTATTTCCTCAATGAACTATTTTTTTTGCAGCAAAAGCCATGAAGCAGCAATAAAATCTTTAAAATATGCTTACCAATAAATATGGTTCTCCCATTTAAACACATGTAAAGATAAACCATGGATATTTAAAAATCATGGGTTCGTTAATGAGTTTAAATGTTATTGAATGGCTTACCTTAAACTTCTCCAGTAAGTCTTCAGCGGTGGAGTGGCTCATGTACTGTGATCCCAGAACCAGGACTGCACTCGAGAGCCATTCTCATAATTCACCCAATACCTGACATGCACATCCAGTTGTTTTCTTTTGATGGTCCTGTTCATACTTACGTCAAACATGACAACGAAGCTCCCTTTTAATATATGGAGCGAGTCCAAATCGCGCAAGAAAAGCGGTTTTATCTTTACCACAAGTGACCCTGCGAGTCAGGGAACATCACCCTGGAGACGGTGTGAATGTCATCATTGGACGTATAGGAGTGATGTCGGCAAACCGTTTGCAAAGCCCATAGCACTTCTGCTTTCAGTGTGGGTTGAGGAGGATGTACTGAAGGCATTATTTGTCATGGGATCCGGAGACACTGCCAAAACGGGTGTAGGCCTATCTTTAGAGGTTGTACTTATCTCCACTGAATAAACATAAATCTGGGCTTATTCTATACTGAACAAAAATATAAACGCAACACTCTTGTTTCTGCTCCCATTTTTCATGAGATGGACTTAAAGACCTACAATTCATTCCAGATACACAATATTACCATTTCTCTCAAACATTTCTCACAAATCAGTCTAAATGTGTGATAGTGAGCACTTCTGCTTTGCTGAGATAATCCATCCCACCTCACAGGTGTGCCACATCAAGATGCTGATCTGACATCATGGGTAGTGCACAGGTGTACCTTATACTGCCCACAATAAAAGGCCACCCTGGAATGTGCAGTTTTTTGCTTTATTGGGGGTCTGGGGACTCAGAACCGGTCAGTATCTGGTGTGACCACCATTTGCCTCATGCAATGCAACACATCTTCTTCGCATAGAGTTTATCAGATTGTCAATTGTGGCCTGTGGAATGTTGGTCCACTCCTCTTCAATGGCTGTGCGAAGTTGTTGGATATTAGTGGGAACTGGTACACGCTGTCGTATACGCCGGTCAAGCACATCCCAAACAAGAGCAGCTGACCTGAGAAATAAGAAATAAGCTAAGCTGGAAACCTGGACCCTCCGACCAAGAATGCGTGAAGTACCCTCAGAAGGTCTACTAGAAGATGTACGTAGAAGACTACTACAGATCAGCTGATCTACACCACAGCAACAGTGATCCTTGAGCTGGAGCCGGACCGTCTTTGAAGACTCCGTAAATCTCCGTATAATAATATATATCTACGGGAACGAGAAAGGAGAAAGCAGAGAACAAGAACAAGATTTGTAAATGTAAGATTTGAAGGACCCCCGGCATGAAAAATAGAATAGTTCTCGTCATTAGTGAACATGTGTCTCGTCATTGTGTATCATGGACAGTAAGAGGGGGATCAATAGAGTGTTGTTATTATAACGTCTAAAAAGTCTGTCGATAAATCAATAAGAAAATAAATGAAGTCGTTTTCGCGAACACGCGAACAGGGGCCGGACCGACTGTAGGGGGCGTGGCCAGAGACAGCCATAGCTGTCAAGTCTCCCGTTTTGGCCGGGAAACTACCGTATTTTACTTCTCTTTCCCGCCGTCCTCCCGTATTAGTATTTTCCCGTAAATCTCCCTTATATTATATAGTTGCTGGATAGTGTAGTGGTAAGATCGCCGCCTTTCACACGGGAGACCGGTGTTCGAATCCCGGTTGTGGCCAAAAATATATTTTATATATTTTATATATTTATATTTATATTTATATTATATTTTATATAATTTATATTATTTTATATTTCCTGTCTTAAAATGTAAGGGATACTGGAGCCTCCCGTTTTGGCCGGGAAACTACCGTATTTTACTTCTCTTTCCCGCCGTCCTCCCGTATTAGTATTTTCCCGTAAATCTCCCTTATATTATATAGTTGCTGGATAGTGTAGTGGTAAGATCGCCGCCTTTCACACGGGAGACCGGGGTTCGAATCCCGGTTGTGGCCAAAAATATATTTTATATATTTTATATATTTATATTTATATTTATATTATATTTTATATAATTTATATTATTTTATATTTCCTGTCTTAAAATGTAAGGGATACTGGAGCCTCCCGTTTTGGCCGGGAAACTACCGTATTTTACTTCTCTTTCCCGCCGTCCTCCCGTATTAGTATTTTCCCGTAAATCTCCCTTATAATATATATATATATATTATATTATATAGTTGCTGGATAGTGTAGTGGTAAGATCGCCGCCTTTCACACGGGAGACCGGGGTTCGAATCCCGGTTGTGGCCAGAAACAACTGCTATCACAACTAGAGATTGATGAGGTACAACACGATTGCTACGACAAGGGGGAGCCAGGACGACAGGTCAGGGGGGAGATATCATCATCCCCACATTCCGAGATTGGGTACCAAGCCCCATATATATTAGTAGGCTGAATACAAGAGAGACTAGTAGGCTGAATACAAGAGCAGCTGACCTGAGAAATAAGAAATAAGCTAAGCTGGACCAAGAATGCGTGAAGTACCCTCAGAAGGTCTACTAGAAGATGTACGTAGAAGACTACTACAGATCAGCTGATCTACACCACAGCAACAGTGATCCTGGAGCCGGACCGTCTTTGAAGACTCCGTAAATCTCCGTATAATAATATATATCTACGGGAACGAGAAAGGAGAAAGATAAAAATAATAATAATAATATTAAAATAATTTAATAATAAGAGAAAAATAAGAGAATAGTTCTCGTCATTAGTTCTCGATAGAATAGTTCTCGAACATGTGTCTCTGTATCATGGACAGTAATCAATAGAGTGTTGTTATTATAACGTCTAAAAAGTCTGTCGATAAATCAATAAGAAAATAAATGAAGTCGTTTTCGCGAACACGCGAACAGGGGCCGGACCGACTGTACAGCTGTCAAGTCTCCCGTTTTGGCCGGGAAACTACCGTATTTTACTTCTCTTTCCCGCCGTCCTCCCGTATTAGTATTTTCCCGTAAATCTCCCTTATATTATATAGTTGCTGGATAGTGTAGTGGTAAGATCGCCGCCTTTCACACGGGAGACCGGGGTTCGAATCCCGGTTGTGGCCAAAAATATATTTTATATATTTTATATATTTATATTTATATTTAAAAGCCTGAGGCGACAGTGGCAAGGAAACTCCCTCTAGCAGGAAGAAACCTTGAGTGGAACCTAGACTCAGAAGGGGACCCCATCCTCCTCTGGGCGACCAAGGAGCATGAAACTGCATTTACATTGACATTCATTAGAGTTCATATAGTTATAAAGTCCCAGTTGGTTTCATGTAGTTATATCCAGGAGTCCAGGTGCGGGTTCACACGGTGTAGTCGGCTCGGTATCAGCTCGAAAAAGAGAAGATGGAGAAGAGTTATTGCCCTACACCTAACCGGCAGGACTAAAGCAACTATGACAGCCTGCCTAAAAGAGTGACCTGGAAGGAAGCACAGGCATGAGGGTTTACAGAGGTTTTGGCGTCAAGCCACCTCCCATCCACAGCTTAAGTGATCGGCGAGAGTGGCAGGACGACAGCACCAATCCCCCCTTTCCCCTTCAATCTCAAATAACTATGAACCTCCAGATTTCCCATTCACCTTAGAAAAGAAGATTTAACTATCCAAAAGACTGGCGAAAGAGGTACATCTTAAGCCTTGACTTAAAAGCAGAGATTGTGTCTGAGTTCCGAACACTAATAGGAAGTTTATTCCATAGCTGTGGTGCTTTATGAGCAAATGCTCTTCCCCCAAAGGTAATGTTCTTTATTCTGGGTACGGATAGAATACCTCCATCTCGTCATCTAAGTGTATGATTCGGAACGCAAATGAGGTCACTCACATACTGCGGTGCAAGACCATTTACAGCTTTATAGGTTAAGAGCAGTGTTTTGTAGTCAACACGAAATCTAACTGGCAGCCAGTGCAGTGAAGATAAAATTGGGGTAATATGATTATATGTTTTAGTTTAACTATTGCTAGTAGCGGTTCAATCAATGCTGGGAGCATCGCTGAATAATTTTGATGGAACAGGTTCTAGCATACAAGTAGATGAATTTGAAGATAAAATTAAGTACATCAGTTCTGACTGGTTAACCAATATTCAATATTCAAAATGTTCTGTTTAATTGAGCATATTTTTGGTCAAAAAGTTTCATAAAGTCGTCACTGGAAAATAACCAGTGGTCTGGTTATTAGTCAGCTTGGACACCATAGTAAATAGGAATCTAGGATTATTTTTGTTTATTTCAATTAGTTCTGATAGATACTAGATGATTTGGCGGCACTAAGAGCCTTTTTGTAGCTACCCATAGCCTCTTTCCATGCTAGTTCGAACACCACTAGTTTAGTATGATGCCACTTACATTCTGTAAGGACATAAAACTTATAGGTCCTGCAGGCCCCAACTCTGATCAGCCTGCATCAGTCTATTTCAGAGCTCCGCTGGCCCAGGCAAGACTGGACTCAACTCGTCAAACCACCCCTTTTAAGGAAGGCAAAGGCCTGCCGGCTCCTGAGAGACTGGATAGGAATAACTGGAGCAGCACAGAAAAAGCAAGACCTTTCACCCCCGGAGTGACCAGAGTTCCACAATCAATCCACAGCAACAACAGCTGTCAGCCTCCAGACACAGACACCTTTTCCACTATAAACAGGATAACTCAGCACACATAGATGTTAGGGACAAATACACGCATGTTTGGTCTCGTTTGAATAGGCATGAGACGAGGAGTATTATACTCTCAGATTTAAGGCAGTATAGCTTTTCCTAAGAGAAATACAGAAACTTCGGCTCAACCCACCAAACTGAGAGAGATTCTCTCATGGTAGAACAAGGGAATTACAACCACCCCCTAAAGTGATCTGATTGGCTGGGGACTTGAGAACCAAGGTCAGCAATGCCCCTAAAATTAACCATTGACCGAAATTAGTCAGTCTTCAGAAACATGCCATCACCTGGTCTGGATACTTAAGGAAGGGCTTCAGAAGTAGTCGGGGAGTCACTCTGTAATCAGAGCTCCCGCAGAGAACTGGGTGAAAGTCTATCTGTAGTCAGATACTTTCCACAGAACTTTGTTCACTCTCAGCTGAGGAATGTGAATACATGATATGAAGACAACTGGATCACAACTGGATCACGGGGGAATCATAAGCAGGGAAGAACACACAGGCAAACAGCAGCAGCAACATTAAAGGCAGGACTGAGAAGCACATTTATACAAGGCTAAGCAGGGAGCAAACTAGAGGCACCTGAAATGAGTAACACAAGGGCAGGAAGGAGAGGTAAAACAAACGCGGAACAGGCATGGCACGTTATACCACACTAGGGAGGAAACGGGAGGTTCAGGAGGGCAGGGTGTGGCAGGGATCCGTTTCAAAATTTAATTTTGGCTTGTACAAACCTTGGTAAAAGCTGCAAAAGATCGATCAACCACTTTCTGAGCTATTGTCTTAACAAACAAAGCATCTGTTGGGGTGGCGGTGTCTGGGGAATACCATGTGTAATACACCTTGTGAAGATTTATATGTAAAACAAAATATTTTTTGATTCTATCACACATATAGAAATTATCCATCCATCCATTTTCCAAACCGCTTATCCTATTGGGTCGCGGGGGGTCCGGAGCCTATCCCAGAATCAATGGGCACGAGGCAGGGAACAACCCAGGATGGGGGGCCAGCCCATCGCAGGGCACACTCACACACCATCCACTCACACACACACACCTACGGGCAATTCAGCAACTCCAATTAGCCCCAGCATGTTTTTGGACTGTGGGGGGAAACCGGAGTACCCAGAGGAAACCCCACAACGACATGGGGAGAACATGCAAACTCCACACACATGTGACCCAGGCGGAGACACGAACCCGGGTCCCAGAGGTGTGAGGCGACAGTGCTAACCACTGCACCACCATGCCGCCCCTTATAGAAATTATTCTAGGTTTAAATAGTAATTTAGCTGAGTAACTAGGCTGAAATTCTAGATAGTTGCAATTTTAAGAATTATTACTATTATTCACAGCTTTTAAGCATGCAGTTGGATGACGGATGGATGGATATTCAGCCACCAGAAATGCCAATTGTTGTTAAGAGGATCAAAGTCTGCAAAGTAGTATGCAGGGTTTAAGGCCAGAACACAGCATACTCTCCGACAGAAAGCATAAAGTTCACTGGGGGAATTTCTGTGGCCACTGCCTGAACAGCATGTGTGGAGAATGTTTATGAGGGTCGAGCCATGCAGAGCTGCTGGCCCTGGCATGTAATGATGAATCACAAATCAGTTAAAAATCGGTGCAAATGCATGAAGATTTAAACCGGCTGATGTGGAAAATGAATCACTATTGTAGGAGTACTTCACAGTACTTTAACAGAAAAACTGGTGTAATATTACATTTGATTTCACAATGTGAGTTTGACGTCAGATGTCACTGCGTATCACGTCGACATCGTACGTCAGTTTTTGGTTTTGAGCGAACGCGAGATGATGAATGAATTTGAAACTGAGGACGGCACAGTGGTTAGTGCTGGCTTCGGTCCAGGGCCCTTTCTGTGTGGAGTTCGCATGCTCTCCCCGTTTTCGCCGGGGACTCCAGGTTCCTCCCACGGTCCAAAAGCATGCAGGATAGGTTGACTGGTGAGTCTAAATTGGCCCTGTAGTTGTGTGAGTGTGTGCGACCTGCGGTGTGTAGGTGACTGCCTGGGCTTGGTTCCTGTCTGCGCCCCTTGTTCCCGGGATAGGCTCCGGTCTCCCCCGCGATCTCAGTTGGGATTAAGTGGTTTCAGAAAATGGATGGATGGACGCACCGCCCGATCTTCAATTGGCGGTGTGGCAGCATATTAGCTTTCCGGTAATCACAAACGAGGAGGAAACAGCGAGAAAAGCACAGACAAGACATAAACTGCATGCAAACATTGTAATAGACTGATAACATACACAAACAGGTCCACTGGCACCACCGTGAGCTGAGTGAAGATTATTAAAAGGGCAAAGCACGCTAAAAAGCTGCACATGCAAACCTTAGCTTATTTATTTGATTTATTTTTTTTTATTTACTTATTTTGATTTGGGATTTTTTTCAACAGTATTTTATTCAAATTCAGTTGCACTGTTCACAACAGTGTCAACAGTTCAGAAAGATAAATATAAGAATATTTTTGAATATATTTGTCTGCAGCTCATTCTGCAAAAAATGAGAAAATTGTATCGTGAACTCAGAATCGTGAATCGTATCAAATGGTGAGTTGAATGTATCGTTACATCCCTAGTTCTTACAGTAGTACTATGGTATGGTGGAGCCACATGACAGGAAGGCAGTACATTGCGAAGTCTGTTAAGAACATCATTCGCACTGAACTGCCCTCCATTGACCAGCTGTACTTTAACTGCCACAGTAACAAGGTTCAGTCTATAATCCAGGACTCTGACCACCATCCACAAACACTGACTAGCAGATTCATGAACAGCTTCATTCGCCAAACAATTCAAACCTGCAGCTTTTGCATCCCCTGTAACAGTCATTTCCACGGCAGCTGCACTGTACAGCTGTTACTGCACTTTATCCACCACTGACCACGTATCATCCAGTTTTGTCCTGCTTTGTATCGCACTGTTTCTGCACCATGTTGTCTTGTACTCCCTTGTGTTGTTATGCACCATCTGTGTTGTTCTGAGCAGTGCCATGATGCAATATTACAAAAAGATCTTGAGGAAATGCAGAGTTCTGGAGGAGATTCTCACAGATCATGGCATGTGTTTATACTGAAGAAACTGTACAAATTGCTAGACATAAAACACAGGACTGGCAACTGTGGTACGTTTTAACACCTTGATAAAAAACTTAAAATCCATAGTAAGTAGGACAACCTCATAGAACCTTTACTAGTCATTGTTCAGAAGATTAACACGGATTAAAAACCATTACTATGAAAGCACGCTAATCAGTTAAGTTGATTATGTGGAGAGAGAGAAAAAAAACTGTCTTTGAAAAAGATCAACCATAGAACGAAGCTGCAGCATTGACACCCCCTAGTGGTGATTTGAAGATAGTTCTGTCTGTAGCAGCTAAGCAGTAGATTTGGCGTCAGGTGCCATGACAAACTCAGTGCTGCTCGGTTTGAACGGCAGAAGCACAAAAATAAAGGGGGCATCTACTGCACGCCCCCCACCCTTGAAAATGGTACAAATTATCATGCAACAGTTTTCTTAAGTAAGTCTTTTTGGGCGTCTGCAGAAACCTCCACGATGCGATTGCCCTGATTAAGAAGTGCGCAGCGGATACAATTTGGGATGCATCGTTCATCCGATTTATTAATATATAATTATTAGTATGTCTATATTATTTTAGAAACGTTACTTGACGAATATTTTTCATTGAGATTGATTCCCCGTTTAAAATTTTGGTGACACTTCATATTTTTTAAGAGAGACAGACAATTTGACGCATGCAATTTGCAGAAATATGTTGTGCCGCTATAAAGTACACAGGCAGCATGACAAACATAAGTACTCACTGAAGCCACGACATACGCCCGGCTGGCCCCAGCGGTACCCCTAAGAAGAAGGCTTTTTTCACAACCCACGACCATCACGAGGGCAAAAAAAACTGAATAGCCTAGAATTTAGTTAATTACAAGGCACATATTTATTGGAGCAAGAGCTCTAACATAAAACTACCTTGTAATTATAAAGTATTATGGCTGTGAACAATGTACAAACAGGCACAGAAAGTAAAATACTCCAAAAATGCAAAGAACCTAAATATTTTTGTTTCCACCGATTCACTCTTGATGTGTTAGGAGTCACAGTTCAGTAGCCTATTCTTCAGTATCTGCATTTAAGACCACCAACTGCTCTTTCTCCTCCTTCGCTCGTCGGCTCAGAGTATTGGACTTGGTAAGTAATGTTGCCCTTTTGGTTCCAGCAGCACTCTCTGCTTCCTCTGCCATGTGCTCAGCATCCTTTTGTAAACTCTCACATACACTTTCCAGTGAGACTCTCTTCCTCTTGAGTTCCTCAAGTTTTCTTTTTTGCTTTTCGCTCATCTTTCACCTTTGGTCAGAGGCGCTTTGGTTGCTCCCCCACACACTCTGACATGGTCGCATATAAGCCTCTGTGCAACAACTGTTTCCTCTGATAAGTTGCAGGTCTCCACCTCTATTCGTTCCACTTCGGCTTGCCCATAGGACAGCAGCAGCAAGTTCTTGCAGAACATCCAGAGGTCAGGATAAGGCCCACTAACTTTTTGATGTAAAAAGACATCAACTTTGGATGGTGCTGAAGGAATGAAGGATATAAAATCCAAGCCTTTTGCCTCATTGTGCAGGTGATTATCAGACTGCTGGGATATTGCATCACCTGTAATTACATTAATTACAGTAGATTAGATGCAGATCAACAATGTCAATACACAGAATCACATGTAGAATAGGAAAGTGATTTATAACCCAATTTTCCTATGATACCATAAATGTGCAATCATTTTAATTTAATCTTGAGATATCTCTAGGCTCATCAAAGAAAATATAACTGGGCTGATGCTTCTTTTCAAACACCAAGAGTCGGTCTTCTAAATACTGCTAAAATCTACGTGTTAACACTATTCAGTTCAGGGACGGATTATGGGTTGTGTGGGCCCCTGGGTAAAACGTTCGCGAGGCCCCCCCCCACCACCACCACCTGCACCACCACCACAACCACCACAAGTCAAGGGCCCTTGGCAGCCAAACACCCTCCCTATAGGGTCAGGGGACCTTGTAGGCAGAGGATCAAAGAATGTAGGCCCTCTAAAATAGACAAACGAAAATACATTGCTGATAAGCGTTGCAAATTCGAATCCCGGTTGTGGCCAAAAATATATTTTATATATTTTATATATTTATATTTATATTTATATTATATTTTATATAATTTATATTATTTTATATTTCCTGTCTTAAAATGTAAGGGATACTGGAGCCTCCCGTTTTGGCCGGGAAACTACCGTATTTTACTTCTCTTTCCCGCCGTCCTCCCGTATTAGTATTTTCCCGTAAATCTCCCTTATATTATATAGTTGCTGGATAGTGTAGTGGTAAGATCGCCGCCTTTCACACGGGAGACCGGGGTTCGAATCCCGGTTGTGGCCAAAAATATATTTTATATATTTTATATATTTATATTTATATTTATATTATATTTTATATAATTTATATTATTTTATATTTCCTGTCTTAAAATGTAAGGGATACTGGAGCCTCCCGTTTTGGCCGGGAAACTACCGTATTTTACTTCTCTTTCCCGCCGTCCTCCCGTATTATTTTCCCGTAAATCTCCCTTATAATATATATATATATATATTATATTATATAGTTGCTGGATAGTGTAGTGGTAAGATCGCCGCCTTTCACACGGGAGACCGGGGTTCGAATCCCGGTTGTGGCCAGAAACAACTGCTATCACAACTAGAGATTGATGAGGTACAACACGATTGCTACGACAAGGGGGAGCCAGGACGACAGGTCAGGGGGGAGATATCATCATCCCCACATTCCGAGATTGGGTACCAAGCCCCATATATATTAGTAGGCTGAATACAAGAGAGACTAGTAGGCTGAATACAAGAGCAGCTGACCTGAGAAATAAGAAATAAGCTAAGCTGGACCAAGAATGCGTGAAGTACCCTCAGAAGGTCTACTAGAAGATGTACGTAGAAGACTACTACAGATCAGCTGATCTACACCACAGCAACAGTGATCCTGGAGCCGGACCGTCTTTGAAGACTCCGTAAATCTCCGTATAATAATATATATCTACGGGAACGAGAAAGGAGAAAGATAAAAATAATAATAATAATAATATTAAAATAATTTAATAATAAGAGAAAAATAAGAGAATAGTTCTCGTCATTAGTTCTCGATAGAATAGTTCTCGAACATGTGTCTCTGTATCATGGACAGTAATCAATAGAGTGTTGTTATTATAACGTCTAAAAAGTCTGTCGATAAATCAATAAGAAAATAAATGAAGTCGTTTTCGCGAACACGCGAACAGGGGCCGGACCGACTGTAGGGGGCGTGGCCAGAGACAGCCATAGCTGTCAAGTCTCCCGTTTTGGCCGGGAAACTACCGTATTTTACTTCTCTTTCCCGCCGTCCTCCCGTATTAGTATTTTCCCGTAAATCTCCCTTATATTATATAGTTGCTGGATAGTGTAGTGGTAAGATCGCCGCCTTTCACACGGGAGACCGGGGTTCGAATCCCGGTTGTGGCCAAAAATATATTTTATATATATTTATATTTATATTTATATTATATTTTATATAATTTATATTATTTTATATTTCCTGTCTTAAAATGTAAGGGATACTGGAGCCTCCCGTTTTGGCCGGGAAACTACCGTATTTTACTTCTCTTTCCCGCCGTCCTCCCGTATTAGTATTTTCCCGTAAATCTCCCTTATATTATATAGTTGCTGGATAGTGTAGTGGTAAGATCGCCGCCTTTCACACGGGAGACCGGGGTTCGAATCCCGGTTGTGGCCAAAAATATATTTTATATATTTTATATATTTATATTTATATTTAAAAGCCTGAGGCGACAGTGGCAAGGAAACTCCCTCTAGCAGGAAGAAACCTTGAGTGGAACCTAGACTCAGAAGGGGACCCCATCCTCCTCTGGGCGACCAAGGAGCATGAAACTGCATTTACATTGACATTCATTAGAGTTCATATAGTTATAAAGTCCCAGTTGGTTTCATGTAGTTATATCCAGGAGTCCAGGTGCGGGTTCACACGGTGTAGTCGGCTCGGTATCAGCTCGAAAAAGAGAAGATGGAGAAGAGTTATTGCCCTACACCTAACCGGCAGGACTAAAGCAACTATGACAGCCTGCCTAAAAGAGTGACCTGGAAGGAAGCACAGGCATGAGGGTTTACAGAGGTTTTGGCGTCAAGCCACCTCCCATCCACAGCTTAAGTGATCGGCGAGAGTGGCAGGACGACAGCACCAATCCCCCCTTTCCCCTTCAATCTCAAATAACTATGAACCTCCAGATTTCCCATTCACCTTAGAAAAGAAGATTTAACTATCCAAAAGACTGGCGAAAGAGGTACATCTTAAGCCTTGACTTAAAAGCAGAGATTGTGTCTGAGTTCCGAACACTAATAGGAAGTTTATTCCATAGCTGTGGTGCTTTATGAGCAAATGCTCTTCCCCCAAAGGTAATGTTCTTTATTCTGGGTACGGATAGAATACCTCCATCTCGTCATCTAAGTGTATGATTCGGAACGCAAATGAGGTCACTCACATACTGCGGTGCAAGACCATTTACAGCTTTATAGGTTAAGAGCAGTGTTTTGTAGTCAACACGAAATCTAACTGGCAGCCAGTGCAGTGAAGATAAAATTGGGGTAATATGATTATATGTTTTAGTTTAACTATTGCTAGTAGCGGTTCAATCAATGCTGGGAGCATCGCTGAATAATTTTGATGGAACAGGTTCTAGCATACAAGTAGATGAATTTGAAGATAAAATTAAGTACATCAGTTCTGACTGGTTAACCAATATTCAATATTCAAAATGTTCTGTTTAATTGAGCATATTTTTGGTCAAAAAGTTTCATAAAGTCGTCACTGGAAAATAACCAGTGGTCTGGTTATTAGTCAGCTTGGACACCATAGTAAATAGGAATCTAGGATTATTTTTGTTTATTTCAATTAGTTCTGATAGATACTAGATGATTTGGCGGCACTAAGAGCCTTTTTGTAGCTACCCATAGCCTCTTTCCATGCTAGTTCGAACACCACTAGTTTAGTATGATGCCACTTACATTCTGTAAGGACATAAAACTTATAGGTCCTGCAGGCCCCAACTCTGATCAGCCTGCATCAGTCTATTTCAGAGCTCCGCTGGCCCAGGCAAGACTGGACTCAACTCGTCAAACCACCCCTTTTTAAGGAAGGCAAAGGCCTGCCGGCTCCTGAGAGACTGGATAGGAATAACTGGAGCAGCACAGAAAAAGCAAGACCTTTCACCCCCGGAGTGACCAGAGTTCCACAATCAATCCACAGCAACAACAGCTGTCAGCCTCCAGACACAGACACCTTTTCCACTATAAACAGGATAACTCAGCACACATAGATGTTAGGGACAAATACACGCATGTTTGGTCTCGTTTGAATAGGCATGAGACGAGGAGTATTATACTCTCAGATTTAAGGCAGTATAGCTTTTCCTAAGAGAAATACAGAAACTTCGGCTCAACCCACCAAACTGAGAGAGATTCTCTCATGGTAGAACAAGGGAATTACAACCACCCCCTAAAGTGATCTGATTGGCTGGGGACTTGAGAACCAAGGTCAGCAATGCCCCTAAAATTAACCATTGACCGAAATTAGTCAGTCTTCAGAAACATGCCATCACCTGGTCTGGATACTTAAGGAAGGGCTTCAGAAGTAGTCGGGGAGTCACTCTGTAATCAGAGCTCCCGCAGAGAACTGGGTGAAAGTCTATCTGTAGTCAGATACTTTCCACAGAACTTTGTTCACTCTCAGCTGAGGAATGTGAATACATGATATGAAGACAACTGGATCACAACTGGATCACGGGGGAATCATAAGCAGGGAAGAACACACAGGCAAACAGCAGCAGCAACATTAAAGGCAGGACTGAGAAGCACATTTATACAAGGCTAAGCAGGGAGCAAAACTAGAGGCACCTGAAATGAGTAACACAAGGGCAGGAAGGAGAGGTAAAACAAACGCGGAACAGGCATGGCACGTTATACCACACTAGGGAGGAAACGGGAGGTTCAGGAGGGCAGGGTGGTGCAGGGATCCGTTTCAAAATTTAATTTTGGCTTGTACAAACCTTGGTAAAAGCTGCAAAAGATCGATCAACCACTTTCTGAGCTATTGTCTTAACAAACAAAGCATCTGTTGGGGTGGCGGTGTCTGGGAATACCATGTGTAATACACCTTGTGAAGATTTATATGTAAAACAAAATATTTTTTGATTCTATCACACATATAGAAATTATCCATCCATCCATTTTCCAAACCGCTTATCCTATTGGGTCGCGGGGGGTCCGGAGCCTATCCCAGAATCAATGGGCACGAGGCAGGGAACAACCCAGGATGGGGGGCCAGCCCATCGCAGGGCACACTCACACACCATCCACTCACACACACACACCTACGGGCAATTCAGCAACTCCAATTAGCCCCAGCATGTTTTTGGACTGTGGGGGGAAACCGGAGTACCCAGAGGAAACCCCACAACGACATGGGGGAGAACATGCAAACTCCACACACATGTGACCCAGGCGGAGACACGAACCCGGGTCCCAGAGGTGTGAGGCGACAGTGCTAACCACTGCACCACCATGCCGCCCCTTATAGAAATTATTCTAGGTTTAAATAGTAATTTAGCTGAGTAACTAGGCTGAAATTCTAGATAGTTGCAATTTTAAGAATTATTACTATTATTCACAGCTTTTAAGCATGCAGTTGGATGACGGATGGATGGATATTCAGCCACCAGAAATGCCAATTGTTGTTAAGAGGATCAAAGTCTGCAAAGTAGTATGCAGGGTTTAAGCCAGAACACAGCATACTCTCCGACAGAAAGCATAAAGTTCACTGGGGGAATTTCTGTGGCCACTGCCTGAACAGCATGTGTGGAGAATGTTTATGAGGGTCGAGCATGCAGAGCTGCTGGCCCTGGCATGTAATGATGAATCACAAATCAGTTAAAAATCGGTGCAAATGCATGAAGATTTAAACCGGCTGATGTGGAAAATGAATCACTATTGTAGGAGTACTTCACAGTACTTTAACAGAAAAACTGGTGTAATATTACATTTGATTTCACAATGTGAGTTTGACGTCAGATGTCACTGCGTTATCACGTCGACATCGTACGTCAGTTTTTGGTTTTGAGCGAACGCGAGATGATGAATGAATTTGAAACTGAGGACGGCACAGTGGTTAGTGCTGGCTTCGGTCCAGGGCCCTTTCTGTGT